>NW_024543665.1:0-51768 GCF_018167655.1 Microtus oregoni
CCTGAGCACTGAGCACCCCAGCACCCTGAGCACTGAGCACCCAGCACCCTGAGTACTGAGAACCGAGCACCCTGAGTACTGAGCCCCCAGCACCCCGAGCACTGAGCACAAAGCAGCCCGAGCACTGAGCACCCAGCACCCCGAGAATGAGCACCCAGCACCCTGAGTACTGAGCACCCAGCACCCTGAGCACCGAGCACCCAGGACCCCGAGCACTGAGTACTGAGCACCCAGCACCCTGAGTACTGAGCACCGAGCTCCCCGAGCACTGAGCACCCAGCACCCTGAGCACTGAGCACCCAGCACCCTGAGCACTGAGCACCCAGCACCCTGAGTACTGAGCACCCACCACCGCTGAGTACTGAGCACCCAGCACCCTGAGCACTGAGCACCCAACACCCTGAGTACTGAGCACTGAGCACCCAGCACCCCGAGCCCCTGAGCACCCAGGACCCTGAGCACTGAGCACCGAGCACCCCGAGCACTGAGCACCCAGCACCCTGAGCACTCAGCACCCATCACCCCGATCACTGAGCACCCAGCACCCAGAGCACTGAGCACCCAGCACCCTGAGAACTGAGCACCCAGCACCCAGAGAACTGAGCACCCAGCACACTGAGCACTGAGCACCCAGCACCCTGAGTACTGAGCACCCAGCACCCTGAGTACTGAGCACCCAGACCCCGAGCACTGAGCACCCAGCACCCCTAGCACTGTGCACCCAGCACCCTGAGTACTGAGCACCCAGCACTTTGAGCACTGAGCACCCTGCAGCCCGAGCACTGAGCACCCAGCAAACTGAGCACTGAGTACTGAGCTCCCAGCACCCTGAGCACTGAGCACCCAGAACCCTGAGCACTGAGCACCCAGCACCCTGAGTACTGAGCACCTAGCACCCCAAGCACTGAGCACCCAGCACCCTGAGTACTGAGCATCAAGCACGCTGAGCACTGAGCACCCAGCACCCTGAGCACTGAGCCACCCAGCACCCCCGAGTACTGAGCACCCAGCACCCTGAGTACTGAGCACCCAGCACCCTGAGCACTGAGCACCCTGCAGCCCGAGCACTGAGCACCCAGCAAACTGAGCACTGAGTACTGAGCTCCCAGCACCCTGAGCACTGAGCACCCAGAACCCTGAGCACTGAGCACCCAACACCCCAAGCACTGAGCACCCAGCACCCTGAGTACTGAGCGTCAAGCACGCTGAGCACTGAGCACCCAGCACCCTGAGTACTGAGCGTCAAGCACGCTGAGCACTGAGCACCCAGCACCCTGAGCACTGAGCACCCAGCACCCCCGAGTACTGAGCACCCAGCACCCTGAGTACTGAGCACCCAGCACTTTGAGCACTGAGCACCCAGCACCCTGAGCACTGAGCACCCAGCACCCTGAGTACTGAGCATCAAGCACGCTGAGCACTGAGCACCTAGCACCCTGAGCACTGAGCACCCAGCACCCTGAGCAATGAGCACTCAGCACCCTGAGTACTGAGCACCGAGCACCCCGAGCACTGAGCACCGGGTACCCCGAGCACTGAGCACCCAGCATACTGAGTACTGAGCACCCAGCACCCTGAGTACTGAGCACCCAGCACGCTGAGTACTGAGCACCCAGCACCCTGAGCACTGAGCACCCAGCACCCCAAGCACTGAGCACCCAGCACCCTGAGTACTGAGTACTGAGCACCCTGAGTACTGAGCACCCCAGCACCCTGAGTACTGAGCACCGAGCTCCCCGAGAACTGAGCACCCAGCACCCCGAGCACTGAGCACCCAGCACCCTGAGCACTGAGCACCCTGAGGACTGAGCACCCAGCACCCTGAGCACTGAGCACCCAGCACCCTGAGTACTGAGCACCGATCACCCTGAGCACTGAGCACCCAGCACCCCGAGCACTGAGCACCCAGCACCCTGAGAACTGAGCACCCAGCACCCAGAGAACTGAGCACCCCAGCACACTGAGCACTGAGCACCCAGCACCCTGAGTACCTGGAGCACCCAGCACCCTGAGTACTGAGCACCCAGACCCCGAGCACTGAGCACCCAGCACCCCCTAGCACTGTGCACCCAGCACCCCTGAGTACTGAGCACCCAGCACTTTGAGCACTGAGCACCCTGCAGCCCGAGCACTGAGCACCCAGCAAACTGAGCACTGAGTACTGAGCTCCCAGCACCCTGAGCACTGAGCACCCCAGAACCCTGAGCACTGAGCACCCAGCACCCTGAGTACTGAGCACCTAGCACCCCAAGCACTGAGCACCCAGCACCCTGAGTACTGAGCATCAAGCACGCTGAGCACTGAGCACCCCAGCACCCTGAGCACTGAGCACCCAGCACCCCGAGTACTGAGCACCCAGCACCCTGAGTACTGAGCACCCCAGCACCCTGAGCACTGAGCACCCTGCAGCCCGAGCACTGAGCACCCAGCAAACTGAGCACTGAGTACTGAGCTCCCAGCACCCTGAGCACTGAGCACCCAGAACCCTGAGCACTGAGCACCCCAACACCCCAAGCACTGAGCACCCAGCACCCTGAGTACTGAGCGTCAAGCACGCTGAGCACTGAGCACCCAGCACCCTGAGTACTGAGCGTCAAGCACGCTGAGCACTGAGCACCCAGCACCCTGAGCACTGAGCACCCAGCACCCCGAGTACTGAGCACCCAGCACCCTGAGTACTGAGCACCCAGCACTTTGAGCACTGAGCACCCAGCACCCTGAGCACTGAGCACCCAGCACCCTGAGTACTGAGCATCAAGCACGCTGAGCACTGAGCACCTAGCACCCTGAGCACTGAGCACCCAGCACCCTGAGCAATGAGCACTCAGCACCCTGAGTACTGAGCACCGAGCACCCCGAGCACTGAGCACCGGGTACCCCGAGCACTGAGCACCCAGCATACTGAGTACTGAGCACCCAGCACCCTGAGTACTGAGCACCCCAGCACGCTGAGTACTGAGCACCCAGCACCCTGAGCACTGAGCACCCAGCACCCCAAGCACTGAGCACCCAGCACCCTGAGTACTGAGTACTGAGCACCCTGAGTACTGAGCACCAGCACCCTGAGTACTGAGCACCGAGCTCCCCGAGAACTGAGCACCCAGCCACCCCGAGCACTGAGCACCCAGCACCCTGAGCACTGAGCACCCTGAGGACTGAGCACCCAGCACCCTGAGCACTGAGCACCCAGCACCCTGAGTACTGAGCACCGATCACCCTGAGCACTGAGCACCCAGCACCCCGAGCACTGAGCAACCAGCACCCTGAGTACTGAGCACCCAGCACCCTGAGCACTGAGCACCCAGCACCCTGAGCACTGAGCACCCAGCACCCTGAGTACTGAGCACCGATCACCCTGAGCACTGAGCACCCAGCACCCTGAGTACTGAGCACCCAGCACCCTGAGCACTGAGCACCCAGCACCCTGAGCACTGAGCACCCAGCACCCTGAGTACTGAGCACCCAGCACCCTGAGTACTGAGTACCCCAGCACCCTGGACACTGAGCACCCAGCACCCTGAGTACTGAGCACCGAGCACCCTGAGTTACTGAGCACCCAGCACCCTGAGTACTGAGCACCCAGCACCCTGAGCACTGAGCACCCAGCACCCTGAGTACTGAGCACCCAGCACCCCAATAATGAAAACCCAGCACCCTGAGTACTGAGCACCCAGCACCCTGAGTACTGAGCACCAAGCACACCCTGAGTACTGAGCACCCGAGCACCCGAGCACTGAAGCAACCAGCACCCTGAGTACTGAGCACTGAGCACCCTGAGTACTGAGCACCAAACACCCTGAGTACTGAGCACCCAGCACCCTGAGGACTGAGCACCCAGCACCCTGAGCACTGAGCACCCAGCACCGTGAGCACTGAGCACCCAGCACCCTGAGCACTGAGCACCCAGCACCCTGAGTACTGAGTAACCAGCACCCTGAGCACTGAGCACCCAGCACCCTGAGTACTGATCACCGAGCACCCCCGAGCACTGAGCACCCAGCACCCTGAGTACTGAGCACCCAGCACCCTGAGTAATGAGCACCCAGCAACCCTGAGTACTGAGCACCCAGCACATTGAGCACTGAGCACAAAGCACGCTGAGTACTGAGCACTGAGCACCCTGAGTACTGAGCACCGAGGACCCTGAGCACTGAGCACCCAGCACGCTGAGTACTGAGCACTGAGCACCCTGAGTACTGAGCACCTAGCACCCTGAGTATTGAGCACCCAGCACCCTGAGCACTGAGCAGCCAGCACCCTGAGCACTGAGCACCCAGCACCCCGAGCACTGAGCACCCAGCACCCTGAGCACTGAGCACCCAGCACCCCGAGTACTGAGCACCCAGCACCCCGAGTACTGAGCAGCGACCACCCCGACCACTGAGCACCCAGCACCCTGAGTACTGAGCACCCAGCACCCTGAGTACTGAGCACCCCCGAGTACTGAGCACCCAGCACCCCGAGCACTGAGCACCCAGCACCCTGAGTACTGAGAACAGATCACCCTGAGCACTGAGCACCCAGCACCCCGAGTACTGAGCACCCAGCACCCCCGAGTACTGAGCACCGACCACCCCGACCACTGAGCACCCAGCACCCTGAGTACTGAGCACCCAGCACCCTGAGTACTGAGCACCCCGAGTACTGAGCACCCAGCACCCCGAGCACTGAGCACCCAGCACCCTGAGTACTGAGAACAGATCACCCTGAGTACTGAGCACCCAGCACCCTGAGTACTGAACAACCAGCACCCTGAGCACTGAGCACTGAGCACCCAGCACCCTGAGCACTGAGCACTGACCACCCAGCACCCCGAGCACTGAGCACCCAGCACCCCGAGCACTGAGTACTGAGCACCCAGCACCCTGAGTACTGAGCACCGAGCTCCCCGAGCACTGAGCACCCAGCACCCTGAGCACTGAGCACCCAGCACCCTGAGCACTGAGCACCCAGCACCCTGAGTACTGAGAACCGAGCACCCTGAGTACTGAGCCCCCAGCACCCCGAGCACTGAGCACAAAGCACCCCGAGCACTGAGCACCCAGCACCCCGAGAATGAGCACCCAGCACCCTGAGTACTGAGCACCCAGCACCCTGAGCACCGAGCACCCAGGACCCCGAGCACTGAGTACTGAGCACCCAGCACCCTGAGTACTGAGAACCGAGCTCCCCGAGCACTGAGCACCCAGCACCCTGAGCACTGAGCACCCAGCACCCTGAGCACTGAGCACCCAGCACCCTGAGTACTGAGCACCCACCACGCTGAGTACTGAGCACCCAGCACCCTGAGCACTGAGCACCCAACACCCTGAGTACTGAGCACTGAGCACCCAGCACCCCGAGCCCTGAGCACCCAGGACCCTGAGCACTGAGCACCGAGCACCCCGAGCACTGAGCACCCAGCACCCTGAGCACTCAGCACCCACCACCCCGATCACTGAGCACCCAGCACCCAGAGCACTGAGCACCCAGCACCCTGAGAACTGAGCACCCAGCACCCAGAGAACTGAGCACCCAGCACACTGAGCACTGAGCACCCAGCACCCT
Source organism: Microtus oregoni (assembly GCF_018167655.1). Taxonomy (NCBI): domain Eukaryota; kingdom Metazoa; phylum Chordata; class Mammalia; order Rodentia; family Cricetidae; genus Microtus; species Microtus oregoni. The sequence goes on from NW_024543665.1 coordinate 5,548, forward strand.
GAGTACTGAGCACCCAGCACCCTGAATACTGAGCACCCATACCCCGAGCACTGAGCACCCAGCACCCCTAGCACTGTGCACCCAGCACCCTGAGTACTGAGCACCCAGCACCCTGAGCACTGAGCACCCTGCAGCCCGAGCACTGAGCACCCAGCAAACTGAGCACTGAGTACTGAGCTCCCAGCACCCTGAGCACTGAGCACCCAGAACCCTGAGCACTGAGCACCCAGCACCCTGAGTACTGAGCACCCAGCACCCCAAGCACTGAGCACCCAGCACCCTGAGTACTGAGCATCAAGCACGCTGAGCACTGAGCACCCAGCACCCTGAGCACTGAGCACCCAGCACCCCGAGTACTGAGCACCCAGCACCCTGAGTACTGAGCACCCAGCACCCTGAGTACTGAGCACCCAGCACTTTGAGCACTGAGCACCCAGCACCCTGAGCACTGAGCACCCAGCACCCTGAGTACTGAGCATCAAGCACGCTGAGCACTGAGCACCTAGCACCCTGAGCACTGAGCACCCAGCACCCTGAGCAATGAGCACTCATCACCCTGAGTACTGAGCACCGAGCACCCCGAGCACTGAGCACCGGGTACCCCGAGCACTGAGCACCCAGCATACTGAGTACTGAGCACCCAGCACCCTGAGTACTGAGCACCCAGCACGCTGAGTACTGAGCACCCAGCACCCTGAGCACTGAGCACCCAACACCCTGAGTACTGAGCACTGAGCACCCAGCACCCCAAGCACTGAGCACCCAGCACCCTGAGTACTGAGTACTGAGCACCCTGAGTACTGAGCACCCAGCACCCTGAGTACTGAGCACCGAGCTCCCCGAGAACTGAGCACCCAGCACCCTGAGCACTGAGCACCCAGCACCCTGAGCACTGAGCACTCAGCACCCTGAGTACTGAGCACCGAGCACCCCGAGCACTGAGCACCGGGTACCCCGAGCATTGAGCACCCATCACCCTGAGTACTGAGCACCCAGCACCCTGAGTACTGAGCACTGAGCACTGAGCACCCTGAGCACTGAGCACCCAGCACCCTGAGCAATGAGCATCCAGCATCCTGAGCACTGAGTACTGAGCACCCAGCACCCTGAGCACTGAGCACCCAGCACCCTGAGTACTGAGAACCCAGCACCCCAAACACTGAGCACCGAGCACCCTGAGAACTGGGCACCGAGCACCCTGAGTACTGAGCACTCAGCACCATGAGTACTGAGCCCCGTGCACCCAGAGTACTGAGCAACCTGAGTACTGAGCACCCAGCACCCCGAGAATGAGCACCCAGCACCATGAGTACTGAGCACCGAGCACCCTGAGCACTGAGCACCCAGCACCCTGAGTACTGAGCACCAAGCACCCTGAGTACTGAGCACCCAGCACCCTGAGTACTGAGCACCCAGCACCCTGAGTTCTGAGCACCCAGCACCCTGAGCACTGAGCACACTGAGTACTGAGCAACCAGCACCCTGAGCACTGAGCACCCAGCACCCCGAGCACTGAGCACCCAGCACCCCGAGCACTGAGCATTGAGCACCCTGAGCACTGAGGACCCAGCACCCCGAGCACTGAGCACCCAGCACCCTGAGTACTGAGCACCCAGCACCCTGAGCACTGAGGACCCAGCACCCCGAGCACTGAGCACCCAGCACGCTGAGTACTGAGCACTGAGCACCCAGCACCCTGAGTACTGAGCACCCAGCACCCTGAGTACTGAGCACCCAGCACCCCGAGCACTGAGCACTGAGCAACCTGAGTACTGAGTACTGAGTACTGAGCACCCTGAGTACTGAGCACCCAGCACCCTGAGCACTGAGCACCCAGCACCCTGAGTACTGAGCACCCAACGTACAGAGCACCGAGCACCCTGAGCACTGAGCACCCAGCACCCTGAGTACTGAGCACCCAGCACCCTGAGTACTGAGCACCCCGAGTACTGAGCACCCAGCACCCCGAGCACTGAGCACCCAGCACCCTGAGTACTGAGAACAGATCACCCTGAGCACTGAGCACCCAGCACCCCGAGTAATGAGCACCCAGCACCCCGAGTACTGAGCACCGACCACCCCGACCACTGAGGACCCAGCACACTGAGTATTGAGCACCCAGCACCCTGAGTACTGAGCACCCCGAGTACTGAGCACCCAGCACCCCGAGCACTGAGCACCCAGCACCCTGAGTACTGAGAAGAGATCACCCTGAGTACTGAGCACCCAGCACCCTGAGTACTGAACACCCAGCACCCTGAGCACTGAGCACTGAGCACCCAGCACCCTGAGCACTGAGCACTGACCACCCAGCACCCCGAGCACTGAGCACCCAGCACCCCGAGCACTGAGTACTGAGCACCCAGCACCCTGGGTACTGAGCACCGAGCTCCCCGAGCACTGAGCACCCAGCACCCTGAGCACTGAGCACCCAGCACCCTGAGCACTGAGCACCCAGCACCCTGAGTACTGAGAACCGAGCACCCTGAGTACTGAGCCCCCAGCACCCCGAGCACTGAGCACAAAGCACCCCGAGCACTGAGCACCCAGCACCCCGAGAATGAGCACCCAGCACCCTGAGTACTGAGCACCCAGCACCCTGAGCACCGAGCACCCAGGACCCCGAGCACTGAGTACTGAGCACCCAGCACCCTGAGTACTGAGCACCGAGCTCCCCGAGCACTGAGCACCCAGCACCCTGAGCACTGAGCACCCAGCACCCTGAGCACTGAGCACCCAGCACCCTGAGTAGTGAGCACCCACCACGCTGAGTACTGAGCACCCAGCACCCTGAGCACTGAGCACCCAACACCCTGAGTACTGAGCACTGAGCACCCAGCACCCCGAGCCCTGAGCACCCAGGACCCTGAGCACTGAGCACCGAGCACCCCGAGCACTGAGCACCCAGCACCCTGAGCACTGAGCACCCAGCACCCCTGAGCACTGAGCACCCAGCACCCTGAGCACTGAGCACCCAGCACCCTGAGTACTGAGCACCCACCACGCTGAGTACTGAGCACCCAGCACCCTGAGCACTGAGCACCCAACACCCTGAGTACTGAGCACTGAGCACCCAGCACCCCGAGCCCTGAGCACCCAGGACCCTGAGCACTGAGCACCGAGCACCCCGAGCACTGAGCACCCAGCACCCTGAGCACTCAGCACCCACCACCCCGATCACTGAGCACCCAGCACCCAGAGCACTGAGCACCCAGCACCCTGAGAACTGAGCACCCAGCACCCAGAGAACTGAGCACCCAGCACACTGAGCACTGAGCACCCAGCACCCTGAGTACTGAGCACCCAGCACCCTGAATACTGAGCACCCATACCCCGAGCACTGAGCACCCAGCACCCCTAGCACTGTGCACCCAGCACCCTGAGTACTGAGCACCCAGCACCCTGAGCACTGAGCACCCTGCAGCCCGAGCACTGAGCACCCAGCAAACTGAGCACTGAGTACTGAGCTCCCAGCACCCTGAGCACTGAGCACCCAGAACCCTGAGCACTGAGCACCCAGCACCCTGAGTACTGAGCACCCAGCACCCCAAGCACTGAGCACCCAGCACCCTGAGTACTGAGCATCAAGCACGCTGAGCACTGAGCACCCAGCACCCTGAGCACTGAGCACCCAGCACCCCGAGTACTGAGCACCCAGCACCCTGAGTACTGAGCACCCAGCACCCTGAGTACTGAGCACCCAGCACTTTGAGCACTGAGCACCCAGCACCCTGAGCACTGAGCACCCAGCACCCTGAGTACTGAGCATCAAGCACGCTGAGCACTGAGCACCTAGCACCCTGAGCACTGAGCACCCAGCACCCTGAGCAATGAGCACTCATCACCCTGAGTACTGAGCACCGAGCACCCCGAGCACTGAGCACCGGGTACCCCGAGCACTGAGCACCCAGCATACTGAGTACTGAGCACCCAGCACCCTGAGTACTGAGCACCCAGCACGCTGAGTACTGAGCACCCAGCACCCTGAGCACTGAGCACCCAACACCCTGAGTACTGAGCACTGAGCACCCAGCACCCCAAGCACTGAGCACCCAGCACCCTGAGTACTGAGTACTGAGCACCCTGAGTACTGAGCACCCAGCACCCTGAGTACTGAGCACCGAGCTCCCCGAGAACTGAGCACCCAGCACCCTGAGCACTGAGCACCCAGCACCCTGAGCACTGAGCACTCAGCACCCTGAGTACTGAGCACCGAGCACCCCGAGCACTGAGCACCGGGTACCCCGAGCATTGAGCACCCATCACCCTGAGTACTGAGCACCCAGCACCCTGAGTACTGAGCACTGAGCACTGAGCACCCTGAGCACTGAGCACCCAGCACCCTGAGCAATGAGCATCCAGCATCCTGAGCACTGAGTACTGAGCACCCAGCACCCTGAGCACTGAGCACCCAGCACCCTGAGTACTGAGAACCCAGCACCCCAAACACTGAGCACCGAGCACCCTGAGAACTGGGCACCGAGCACCCTGAGTACTGAGCACTCAGCACCATGAGTACTGAGCCCCGTGCACCCAGAGTACTGAGCAACCTGAGTACTGAGCACCCAGCACCCCGAGAATGAGCACCCAGCACCATGAGTACTGAGCACCGAGCACCCTGAGCACTGAGCACCCAGCACCCTGAGTACTGAGCACCAAGCACCCTGAGTACTGAGCACCCAGCACCCTGAGTACTGAGCACCCAGCACCCTGAGTTCTGAGCACCCAGCACCCTGAGCACTGAGCACACTGAGTACTGAGCAACCAGCACCCTGAGCACTGAGCACCCAGCACCCCGAGCACTGAGCACCCAGCACCCCGAGCACTGAGCATTGAGCACCCCTGAGCACTGAGGACCCAGCACCCCGAGCACTGAGCACCCAGCACCCTGAGTACTGAGCACCCAGCACCCTGAGCACTGAGGACCCAGCACCCCGAGCACTGAGCACCCAGCACGCTGAGTACTGAGCACTGAGCACCCAGCACCCTGAGTACTGAGCACCCAGCACCCTGAGTACTGAGCACCCAGCACCCCGAGCACTGAGCACTGAGCAACCTGAGTACTGAGTACTGAGTACTGAGCACCCTGAGTACTGAGCACCCAGCACCCTGAGCACTGAGCACCCAGCACCCTGAGTACTGAGCACCCAACGTACAGAGCACCGAGCACCCTGAGCACTGAGCACCCAGCACCCTGAGTACTGAGCACCCAGCACCCTGAGTACTGAGCACCCCGAGTACTGAGCACCCAGCACCCCGAGCACTGAGCACCCAGCACCCTGAGTACTGAGAACAGATCACCCTGAGCACTGAGCACCCAGCACCCCGAGTAATGAGCACCCAGCACCCCGAGTACTGAGCACCGACCACCCCGACCACTGAGGACCCAGCACACTGAGTACTGAGCACCCAGCACCCTGAGTACTGAGCACCCCGAGTACTGAGCACCCAGCACCCCGAGCACTGAGCACCCAGCACCCTGAGTACTGAGAAGAGATCACCCTGAGTACTGAGCACCCAGCACCCTGAGTACTGAACACCCAGCACCCTGAGCACTGAGCACTGAGCACCCAGCACCCTGAGCACTGAGCACTGACCACCCAGCACCCCGAGCACTGAGCACCCAGCACCCCGAGCACTGAGTACTGAGCACCCAGCACCCTGGGTACTGAGCACCGAGCTCCCCGAGCACTGAGCACCCAGCACCCTGAGCACTGAGCACCCAGCACCCTGAGCACTGAGCACCCAGCACCCTGAGTACTGAGAACCGAGCACCCTGAGTACTGAGCCCCCAGCACCCCGAGCACTGAGCACAAAGCACCCCGAGCACTGAGCACCCAGCACCCCGAGAATGAGCACCCAGCACCCTGAGTACTGAGCACCCAGCACCCTGAGCACCGAGCACCCAGGACCCCGAGCACTGAGTACTGAGCACCCAGCACCCTGAGTACTGAGCACCGAGCTCCCCGAGCACTGAGCACCCAGCACCCTGAGCACTGAGCACCCAGCACCCTGAGCACTGAGCACCCAGCACCCTGAGTACTGAGCACCCACCACGCTGAGTACTGAGCACCCAGCACCCTGAGCACTGAGCACCCAACACCCTGAGTACTGAGCACTGAGCACCCAGCACCCCGAGCCCTGAGCACCCAGGACCCTGAGCACTGAGCACCGAGCACCCCGAGCACTGAGCACCCAGCACCCTGAGCACTGAGCACCCAGCACCCTGAGCACTGAGCACCCAGCACCCTGAGCACTGAGCACCCAGCACCCTGAGTACTGAGCACCCACCACGCTGAGTACTGAGCACCCAGCACCCTGAGCACTGAGCACCCAACACCCTGAGTACTGAGCACTGAGCACCCAGCACCCCGAGCCCTGAGCACCCAGGACCCTGAGCACTGAGCACCGAGCACCCCGAGCACTGAGCACCCAGCACCCTGAGCACTCAGCACCCACCACCCCCGATCACTGAGCACCCAGCACCCAGAGCACTGAGCACCCAGCACCCTGAGAACTGAGCACCCAGCACCCAGAGAACTGAGCACCCAGCACACTGAGCACTGAGCACCCAGCACCCTGAGTACTGAGCACCCAGCACCCTGAATACTGAGCACCCATACCCCGAGCACTGAGCACCCAGCACCCCTAGCACTGTGCACCCAGCACCCTGAGTACTGAGCACCCAGCACCCTGAGCACTGAGCACCCTGCAGCCCGAGCACTGAGCACCCAGCAAACAGAGCACTGAGTACTGAGCTCCCAGCACCCTGAGCACTGAGCACCCAGAACCCTGAGCACTGAGCACCCAGCACCCTGAGTACTGAGCACCCAGCACCCCAAGCACTGAGCACCCAGCACCCTGAGTACTGAGCATCAAGCACGCTGAGCACTGAGCACCCAGCACCCTGAGCACTGAGCACCCAGCACCCCGAGTACTGAGCACCCAGCACCCTGAGTACTGAGCACCCAGCACCCTGAGTACTGAGCACCCAGCACTTTGAGCACTGAGCACCCAGCACCCTGAGCACTGAGCACCCAGCACCCTGAGTACTGAGCATCAAGCACGCTGAGCACTGAGCACCTAGCACCCTGAGCACTGAGCACCCAGCACCCTGAGCAATGAGCACTCATCACCCTGAGTACTGAGCACCGAGCACCCCGAGCACTGAGCACCGGGTACCCCGAGCACTGAGCACCCAGCATACTGAGTACTGAGCACCCAGCACCCTGAGTACTGAGCACCCAGCACGCTGAGTACTGAGCACCCAGCACCCTGAGCACTGAGCACCCAACACCCTGAGTACTGAGCACTGAGCACCCAGCACCCCAAGCACTGAGCACCCAGCACCCTGAGTACTGAGTACTGAGCACCCTGAGTACTGAGCACCCAGCACCCTGAGTACTGAGCACCGAGCTCCCCGAGAACTGAGCACCCAGCACCCTGAGCACTGAGCACCCAGCACCCTGAGCACTGAGCACTCAGCACCCTGAGTACTGAGCACCGAGCACCCCGAGCACTGAGCACCGGGTACCCCGAGCATTGAGCACCCATCACCCTGAGTACTGAGCACCCAGCACCCTGAGTACTGAGCACTGAGCACTGAGCACCCTGAGCACTGAGCACCCAGCACCCTGAGCAATGAGCATCCAGCATCCTGAGCACTGAGTACTGAGCACCCAGCACCCTGAGCACTGAGCACCCAGCACCCTGAGTACTGAGAACCCAGCACCCCAAACACTGAGCACCGAGCACCCTGAGAACTGGGCACCGAGCACCCTGAGTACTGAGCACTCAGCACCATGAGTACTGAGCCCCGTGCACCCAGAGTACTGAGCAACCTGAGTACTGAGCACCCAGCACCCCGAGAATGAGCACCCAGCACCATGAGTACTGAGCACCGAGCACCCTGAGCACTGAGCACCCAGCACCCTGAGTACTGAGCACCAAGCACCCTGAGTACTGAGCACCCAGCACCCTGAGTACTGAGCACCCAGCACCCTGAGTTCTGAGCACCCAGCACCCTGAGCACTGAGCACACTGAGTACTGAGCAACCAGCACCCTGAGCACTGAGCACCCAGCACCCCGAGCACTGAGCACCCAGCACCCCGAGCACTGAGCATTGAGCACCCTGAGCACTGAGGACCCAGCACCCCGAGCACTGAGCACCCAGCACCCTGAGTACTGAGCACCCAGCACCCTGAGCACTGAGGACCCAGCACCCCGAGCACTGAGCACCCAGCACGCTGAGTACTGAGCACTGAGCACCCAGCACCCTGAGTACTGAGCACCCAGCACCCTGAGTACTGAGCACCCAGCACCCCGAGCACTGAGCACTGAGCAACCTGAGTACTGAGTACTGAGTACTGAGCACCCTGAGTACTGAGCACCCAGCACCCTGAGCACTGAGCACCCAGCACCCTGAGTACTGAGCACCCAACGTACAGAGCACCGAGCACCCTGAGCACTGAGCACCCAGCACCCTGAGTACTGAGCACCCAGCACCCTGAGTACTGAGCACCCCGAGTACTGAGCACCCAGCACCCCGAGCACTGAGCACCCAGCACCCTGAGTACTGAGAACAGATCACCCTGAGCACTGAGCACCCAGCACCCCGAGTAATGAGCACCCAGCACCCCGAGTACTGAGCACCGACCACCCCGACCACTGAGGACCCAGCACACTGAGTACTGAGCACCCAGCACCCTGAGTACTGAGCACCCCGAGTACTGAGCACCCAGCACCCCGAGCACTGAGCACCCAGCACCCTGAGTACTGAGAAGAGATCACCCTGAGTACTGAGCACCCAGCACCCTGAGTACTGAACACCCAGCACCCTGAGCACTGAGCACTGAGCACCCAGCACCCTGAGCACTGAGCACTGACCACCCAGCACCCCGAGCACTGAGCACCCAGCACCCCGAGCACTGAGTACTGAGCACCCAGCACCCTGGGTACTGAGCACCGAGCTCCCCGAGCACTGAGCACCCAGCACCCTGAGCACTGAGCACCCAGCACCCTGAGCACTGAGCACCCAGCACCCTGAGTACTGAGAACCGAGCACCCTGAGTACTGAGCCCCCAGCACCCCGAGCACTGAGCACAAAGCACCCCGAGCACTGAGCACCCAGCACCCCGAGAATGAGCACCCAGCACCCTGAGTACTGAGCACCCAGCACCCTGAGCACCGAGCACCCAGGACCCCGAGCACTGAGTACTGAGCACCCAGCACCCTGAGTACTGAGCACCGAGCTCCCCGAGCACTGAGCACCCAGCACCCTGAGCACTGAGCACCCAGCACCCTGAGCACTGAGCACCCAGCACCCTGAGTACTGAGCACCCACCACGCTGAGTACTGAGCACCCAGCACCCTGAGCACTGAGCACCCAACACCCTGAGTACTGAACACTGAGCACCCAGCACCCCGAGCCCTGAGCACCCAGGACCCTGAGCACTGAGCACCGAGCACCCCGAGCACTGAGCACCCAGCACCCTGAGCACTCAGCACCCATCACCCCGATCACTGAGCACCCAGCACCCAGAGCACTGAGCACCCAGCACCCTGAGAACTGAGCACCCAGCACCCAGAGAACTGAGCACCCAGCACACTGAGCACTGAGCACCCAGCACCCTGAGTACTGAGCACCCAGCACCCTGAGTACTGAGCACCCAGACCCCGAGCACTGAGCACCCAGCACCCCTAGCACTGTGCACCCAGCACCCTGAGTACTGAGCACCCAGCACTTTGAGCCCTGAGCACCCTGCAGCCCGAGCACTGAGCACCCAGCAAACTGAGCACTGAGTACTGAGCTCCCAGCACCCTGAGCACTGAGCACCCAGAACCCTGAGCACTGAGCACCCAGCACCCTGAGTACTGAGCACCTAGCACCCCAAGCACTGAGCACCCAGCACCCTGAGTACTGAGCATCAAGCACGCTGAGCACTGAGCACCCAGCACCCTGAGCACTGAGCACCCAGCACCCCGAGTACTGAGCACCCAGCACCCTGAGTACTGAGCACCCAGCACCCTGAGCACTGAGCACCCAACACCCTGAGTACTGAGCACTGAGCACCCAGCACCCCAAGCACTGAGCACCCAGCACCCTGAGTACTGAGTACTGAGCACCCTGAGTACTGAGCACCCAGCACCCTGAGTACTGAGCACCGAGCTCCCCGAGAACTGAGCACCCAGCACCCTGAGCACTGAGCACCCAGCACCCTGAGCACTGAGCACTCAGCACCCTGAGTACTGAGCACCGAGCACCCCGAGCACTGAGCACCGGGTACCCCGAGCATTGAGCACCCATCACCCTGAGTACTGAGCACCCAGCACCCTGAGTACTGAGCACTGAGCACTGAGCACCCTGAGCACTGAGCACCCAGCACCCTGAGCAATGAGCATCCAGCATCCTGAGCACTGAGTACTGAGCACCCAGCACCCTGAGCACTGAGCACCCAGCACCCTGAGTACTGAGAACCCAGCACCCCAAACACTGAGCACCGAGCACCCTGAGAACTGGGCACCGAGCACCCTGAGTACTGAGCACTCAGCACCATGAGTACTGAGCCCCGTGCACCCAGAGTACTGAGCAACCTGAGTACTGAGCACCCAGCACCCCGAGAATGAGCACCCAGCACCATGAGTACTGAGCACCGAGCACCCTGAGCACTGAGCACCCAGCACCCTGAGTACTGAGCACCAAGCACCCTGAGTACTGAGCACCCAGCACCCTGAGTACTGAGCACCCAGCACCCTGAGTTCTGAGCACCCAGCACCCTGAGCACTGAGCACACTGAGTACTGAGCAACCAGCACCCTGAGCACTGAGCACCCAGCACCCCGAGCACTGAGCACCCAGCACCCCGAGCACTGAGCATTGAGCACCCTGAGAACTGAGGACCCAGCACCCCGAGCACTGAGCACCCAGCACCCTGAGTACTGAGCACCCAGCACCCTGAGCACTGAGGACCCAGCACCCCGAGCACTGAGCACCCAGCACGCTGAGTACTGAGCACTGAGCACCCAGAACCCTGAGTACTGAGCACCCAGCACCCTGAGTACTGAGCACCCAGCACCCCGAGCACTGAGCACTGAGCAACCTGAGTACTGAGTACTGAGTACTGAGCACCCTGAGTACTGAGCACCCAGCACCCTGAGCACTGAGCACCCAGCACCCTGAGTACTGAGCACCCAACGTACAGAGCACCGAGCACCCTGAGCACTGAGCACCCAGCACCCTGAGTACTGAGCACCCAGCACCCTGAGTACTGAGCACCCCGAGTACTGAGCACCCAGCACCCCGAGCACTGAGCACCCAGCACCCTGAGTACTGAGAACAGATCACCCTGAGCACTGAGCACCCAGCACCCCGAGTAATGAGCACCCAGCACCCCGAGTACTGAGCACCGACCACCCCGACCACTGAGGACCCAGCACACTGAGTACTGAGCACCCAGCACCCTGAGTACTGAGCACCCCGAGTACTGAGCACCCAGCACCCCGAGCACTGAGCACCCAGCACCCTGAGTACTGAGAAGAGATCACCCTGAGTACTGAGCACCCAGCACCCTGAGTACTGAACACCCAGCACCCTGAGCACTGAGCACTGAGCACCCAGCACCCTGAGCACTGAGCACTGACCACCCAGCACCCCGAGCACTGAGCACCCAGCACCCCGAGCACTGAGTACTGAGCACCCAGCACCCTGGGTACTGAGCACCGAGCTCCCCGAGCACTGAGCACCCAGCACCCTGAGCACTGAGCACCCAGCACCCTGAGCACTGAGCACCCAGCACCCTGAGTACTGAGAACCGAGCACCCTGAGTACTGAGCCCCCAGCACCCCGAGCACTGAGCACAAAGCACCCCGAGCACTGAGCACCCAGCACCCCGAGAATGAGCACCCAGCACCCTGAGTACTGAGCACCCAGCACCCTGAGCACCGAGCACCCAGGACCCCGAGCACTGAGTACTGAGCACCCAGCACCCTGAGTACTGAGCACCGAGCTCCCCGAGCACTGAGCACACAGCACCCTGAGCACTGAGCACCCAGCACCCTGAGCACTGAGCACCCAGCACCCTGAGTACTGAGCACCCACCACGCTGAGTACTGAGCACCCAGCACCCTGAGCACTGAGCACCCAACACCCTGAGTACTGAGCACTGAGCACCCAGCACCCCGAGCCCTGAGCACCCAGGACCCTGAGCACTGAGCACCGAGCACCCCGAGCACTGAGCACCCAGCACCCTGAGCACTCAGCACCCATCACCCCGATCACTGAGCACCCAGCACCCAGAGCACTGAGCACCCAGCACCCTGAGAACTGAGCACCCAGCACCCAGAGAACTGAGCACCCAGCACACTGAGCACTGAGCACCCAGCACCCTGAGTACTGAGCACCCAGCACCCTGAGTACTGAGCACCCAGACCCCGAGCACTGAGCACCCAGCACCCCTAGCACTGTGCACCCAGCACCCTGAGTACTGAGCACCCAGCACTTTGAGCCCTGAGCACCCTGCAGCCCGAGCACTGAGCACCCAGCAAACTGAGCACTGAGTACTGAGCTCCCAGCACCCTGAGCACTGAGCACCCAGAACCCTGAGCACTGAGCACCCAGCACCCTGAGTACTGAGCACCTAGCACCCCAAGCACTGAGCACCCAGCACCCTGAGTACTGAGCACCGAGCTCCCCGAGCACTGAGCACCCAGCACCCTGAGCACTGAGCACCCAGCACCCTGAGCACTGAGCACCCAGCACCCTGAGTACTGAGAACCGAGCACCCTGAGTACTGAGCCCCCAGCACCCCGAGCACTGAGCACAAAGCACCCCGAGCACTGAGCACCCAGCACCCCGAGAATGAGCACCCAGCACCCTGAGTACTGAGCACCCAGCACCCTGAGCACCGAGCACCCAGGACCCCGAGCACTGAGTACTGAGCACCCAGCACCCTGAGTACTGAGCACCGAGCTCCCCGAGCACTGAGCACCCAGCACCCTGAGCACTGAGCACCCAGCACCCTGAGCACTGAGCACCCAGCACCCTGAGTACTGAGCACCCACCACGCTGAGTACTGAGCACCCAGCACCCTGAGCACTGAGCACCCAACACCCTGAGTACTGAACACTGAGCACCCAGCACCCCGAGCCCTGAGCACCCAGGACCCTGAGCACTGAGCACCGAGCACCCCGAGCACTGAGCACCCAGCACCCTGAGCACTCAGCACCCATCACCCCGATCACTGAGCACCCAGCACCCAGAGCACTGAGCACCCAGCACCCTGAGAACTGAGCACCCAGCACCCAGAGAACTGAGCACCCAGCACACTGAGCACTGAGCACCCAGCACCCTGAGTACTGAGCACCCAGCACCCTGAGTACTGAGCACCCAGACCCCGAGCACTGAGCACCCAGCACCCCTAGCACTGTGCACCCAGCACCCTGAGTACTGAGCACCCAGCACTTTGAGCCCTGAGCACCCTGCAGCCCGAGCACTGAGCACCCAGCAAACTGAGCACTGAGTACTGAGCTCCCAGCACCCTGAGCACTGAGCACCCAGAACCCTGAGCACTGAGCACCCAGCACCCTGAGTACTGAGCACCTAGCACCCCAAGCACTGAGCACCCAGCACCCTGAGTACTGAGCATCAAGCACGCTGAGCACTGAGCACCCAGCACCCTGAGCACTGAGCACCCAGCACCCCGAGTACTGAGCACCCAGCACCCTGAGTACTGAGCACCCAGCACCCTGAGCACTGAGCACCCAACACCCTGAGTACTGAGCACTGAGCACCCAGCACCCCAAGCACTGAGCACCCAGCACCCTGAGTACTGAGTACTGAGCACCCTGAGTACTGAGCACCCAGCACCCTGAGTACTGAGCACCGAGCTCCCCGAGAACTGAGCACCCAGCACCCTGAGCACTGAGCACCCAGCACCCTGAGCACTGAGCACTCAGCACCCTGAGTACTGAGCACCGAGCACCCCGAGCACTGAGCACCGGGTACCCCGAGCATTGAGCACCCATCACCCTGAGTACTGAGCACCCAGCACCCTGAGTACTGAGCACTGAGCACTGAGCACCCTGAGCACTGAGCACCCAGCACCCTGAGCAATGAGCATCCAGCATCCTGAGCACTGAGTACTGAGCACCCAGCACCCTGAGCACTGAGCACCCAGCACCCTGAGTACTGAGAACCCAGCACCCCAAACACTGAGCACCGAGCACCCTGAGAACTGGGCACCGAGCACCCTGAGTACTGAGCACTCAGCACCATGAGTACTGAGCCCCGTGCACCCAGAGTACTGAGCAACCTGAGTACTGAGCACCCAGCACCCCGAGAATGAGCACCCAGCACCATGAGTACTGAGCACCGAGCACCCTGAGCACTGAGCACCCAGCACCCTGAGTACTGAGCACCAAGCACCCTGAGTACTGAGCACCCAGCACCCTGAGTACTGAGCACCCAGCACCCTGAGTTCTGAGCACCCAGCACCCTGAGCACTGAGCACACTGAGTACTGAGCAACCAGCACCCTGAGCACTGAGCACCCAGCACCCCGAGCACTGAGCACCCAGCACCCCGAGCACTGAGCATTGAGCACCCTGAGCACTGAGGACCCAGCACCCCGAGCACTGAGCACCCAGCACCCTGAGTACTGAGCACCCAGCACCCTGAGCACTGAGGACCCAGCACCCCGAGCACTGAGCACCCAGCACGCTGAGTACTGAGCACTGAGCACCCAGAACCCTGAGTACTGAGCACCCAGCACCCTGAGTACTGAGCACCCAGCACCCCGAGCACTGAGCACTGAGCAACCTGAGTACTGAGTACTGAGTACTGAGCACCCTGAGTACTGAGCACCCAGCACCCTGAGCACTGAGCACCCAGCACCCTGAGTACTGAGCACCCAACGTACAGAGCACCGAGCACCCTGAGCACTGAGCACCCAGCACCCTGAGTACTGAGCACCCAGCACCCTGAGTACTGAGCACCCCGAGTACTGAGCACCCAGCACCCCGAGCACTGAGCACCCAGCACCCTGAGTACTGAGAACAGATCACCCTGAGCACTGAGCACCCAGCACCCCGAGTAATGAGCACCCAGCACCCCGAGTACTGAGCACCGACCACCCCGACCACTGAGGACCCAGCACACTGAGTACTGAGCACCCAGCACCCTGAGTACTGAGCACCCCGAGTACTGAGCACCCAGCACCCCGAGCACTGAGCACCCAGCACCCTGAGTACTGAGAAGAGATCACCCTGAGTACTGAGCACCCAGCACCCTGAGTACTGAACACCAAGCACCCTGAGCACTGAGCACTGAGCACCCAGCACCCTGAGCACTGAGCACTGACCACCCAGCACCCCGAGCACTGAGCACCCAGCACCCCGAGCACTGAGTACTGAGCACCCAGCACCCTGGGTACTGAGCACCGAGCTCCCCGAGCACTGAGCACCCAGCACCCTGAGCACTGAGCACCCAGCACCCTGAGCACTGAGCACCCAGCACCCTGAGTACTGAGAACCGAGCACCCTGAGTACTGAGCCCCCAGCACCCCGAGCACTGAGCACAAAGCACCCCGAGCACTGAGCACCCAGCACCCCGAGAATGAGCACCCAGCACCCTGAGTACTGAGCACCCAGCACCCTGAGCACCGAGCACCCAGGACCCCGAGCACTGAGTACTGAGCACCCAGCACCCTGAGTACTGAGCACCGAGCTCCCCGAGCACTGAGCACACAGCACCCTGAGCACTGAGCACCCAGCACCCTGAGCACTGAGCACCCAGCACCCTGAGTACTGAGCACCCACCACGCTGAGTACTGAGCACCCAGCACCCTGAGCACTGAGCACCCAACACCCTGAGTACTGAGCACTGAGCACCCAGCACCCCGAGCCCTGAGCACCCAGGACCCTGAGCACTGAGCACCGAGCACCCCGAGCACTGAGCACCCAGCACCCTGAGCACTCAGCACCCATCACCCCGATCACTGAGCACCCAGCACCCAGAGCACTGAGCACCCAGCACCCTGAGAACTGAGCACCAAGCACCCAGAGAACTGAGCACCCAGCACACTGAGCACTGAGCACCCAGCACCCTGAGTACTGAGCACCCAGCACCCTGAGTACTGAGCACCCAGACCCCGAGCACTGAGCACCCAGCACCCCTAGCACTGTGCACCCAGCACCCTGAGTACTGAGCACCCAGCACTTTGAGCCCTGAGCACCCTGCAGCCCGAGCACTGAGCACCCAGCAAACTGAGCACTGAGTACTGAGCTCCCAGCACCCTGAGCACTGAGCACCCAGAACCCTGAGCACTGAGCACCCAGCACCCTGAGTACTGAGCACCTAGCACCCCAAGCACTGAGCACCCAGCACCCTGAGTACTGAGCATCAAGCACGCTGAGCACTGAGCACCCAGCACCCTGAGCACTGAGCACCCAGCACCCCGAGTACTGAGCACCCAGCACCCTGAGTACTGAGCAACCAGCACCCTGAGTACTGAGCACCCAGCACTTTGGGCACTGAGCACCCAGCACCCTGAGCACTGAGCACCCAGCACCCTGAGTACTGAGCATCAAGCACGCTGAGCACTGAGCACCTAGCACCCTGAGCACTGAGCACCCAGCACCCTGAGCAATGAGCACTCAGCACCCTGAGTACTGAGCACCGAGCACCCCGAGCACTGAGCACCGGGTACCCCGAGCACTGAGCACCCAGCACACTGAGTACTGAGCACCCAGCACCCTGAGTACTGAGCACCCAGCACGCTGAGTACTGAGCACCCAGCACCCTGAGCACTGAGCACCCAACACCCTGAGTACTGAGCACTGAGCACCCAGCACCCCAAGCACTAAGCACCCAGCACCCTGAGTACTGAGTACTGAGCACCCTGAGTACTGAGCACCCAGCACCCTGAGTACTGAGCACCGAGCTCCCCGAGCACTGAGCACCCAGCACCCTGAGCACTGAGCACCCAGCACCCTGAGCACTGAGCACTCAGCACCCTGAGTACTGAGCACCGAGCACCCCGAGCACTGAGCACCGGGTACCCCGAGCATTGAGCACCCAGCACCCTGAGTACTGAGAACCCAGCACCCTGAGTACTGAGCACTGAGCACTGAGCACCCTGAGCACTGAGCACCCAGCACCCTGAGCAATGAGCATCCAGCATCCTGAGCACTGAGTACTGAGCACCCAGCACCCTGAGCACTGAGCACCCAGCACCCTGAGTACTGAGCACCCAGCACCCCAAACACTGAGCACCGAGCACCCTGAGAACTGAGCACCGAGCACCCTGAGTACTGAGCACTCAGCACCATGAGTACTGAGCCCCGTGCACCCAGAGTACTGAGCAACCTGAGTACTGAGCACCCAGCACCCCGAGAATGAGCACCCAGCACCATGAGTACTGAGCACCGAGCACCCTGAGCACTGAGCACCCAGCACCCTGAGTACTGAGCACCAAGCACCCTGAGTACTGAGCACCCAGCACCCTGAGTACTGAGCACCCAGCACCCTGAGTTCTGAGCACCCAGCACCCTGAGTACTGAGCACACTGAGTACTGAGCAACCAGCACCCTGAGCACTGAGCACCCAGCACCCCGAGCACTGAGCACCCAGCACCCCGAGCACTGAGCATTGAGCACCCTGAGCACTGAGGACCCAGCACCCCGAGCACTGAGCACCCAGCACCCTGAGTACTGAGCACCCAGCACCCTGAGCACTGAGGACCCAGCACCCCGAGCACTGAGCACCCAGCACGCTGAGTACTGAGCACTGAGCACCCAGCACCCTGAGTACTGAGCACCCAGCACCCTGAGTACTGAGCACCCAGCACCCCGAGCACTGAGCACTGAGCAACCTGAGTACTGAGCACTGAGCACCCTGAGTACAGAGCACCGAGCACCCTGACTGAGCACTGAGCACCCTGAGGACTGAGCACCCAGCACCCTGAGCAATGAGCATCCAGCATCCTGAGCACTGAGCACTGAGCACACAGCACCCTGAGTACTGAGCACCCTGAGTACTGAGCACCCAGCACCCCTAGCCCTGAGCACCCAGCACCCTGAGAACTTAGCACCCAGCAAATGAGCACTGAGCACCCAGCACCCTGAGTACTGAGCACCGAGCACCCTGAGTACTGAGCACCCAGCACCCTGAGTACTGAGCACCGAGCACCCCGAGTACTGAGCACCCAGCACCCTGAGAACTGAGCACCCAGCACCCCGAGCACTGAGCACCCAGCACCCTGACTACTGAGCACCGAGCACCCCGAGCACTGAGCACCCAGCACCCTGAGCACTGAGCACCCAGCACCCTGAGTACTGAGCATATAGCACCCTGAGTACTGAGCACACAGCACCCTGAGCACTGAGCACCCAGCAGCCGGAGTACTGAGCACCCAGCACCCTGAGTACTGAGCACCCAGCACCCTGAGTACTGAGCACCCAGCACCCTGAGTACTGAGCACCAAGCACCCTGAGTACTGAGCACCGAGCACCCCGAGTACTGAGCACCCAGCACCCAGAGCACTGAGCACCCAGCACCCTGAGCACTGAGCACCCAGCACCCTGAGTCCTGAGTACTGAGCACCCTGAGTACTGAGCACCCAGCATCCTGAGCCCTGAGCACCCAGCACCCTGAGTACTGAGCACCGAGCACCCCAGGCACTGAGCTCCCAGCACCCTGAGTACTGAGCACCCAGCACCAAAAGTACTGAGCACCGAGCATCCTGAGCACTGAGCACCGAGAACCCCGAGCACTGAGCACCCAGCACCCTGAGTACTGAGCACCCAGCACCAAGAGTACTGAGCAGCGAGCACCCCGAGCACTGAGCACCCAGCACATTGAGTAATGAGCACCCAGCACCCCGAGTACTGAGCACCCAGCACCAAAAGTACTGAGCACCGAGCATCCTGAGCACTGAGCACCCAGCACCCCGAGAATGAGCACCCAGCACCCTGAGTACTGAGCACCCAGCACCCCGAGCACTGAGAACCCTGAATACTGAGCAGCCAGCACCCTGAGTACTGTGCACTAAGCACCCAGAGCGCTGAGCACCCAGGACCCCGAGCACTGACTACTGAGCACCCAGCACCCTGAGTACTGAGCACCGAGCTCCCCGAGCACTGAGCACCCTGAGTACTGAGCACCCAGCACCCTGAGTACTGAGTACACAGCACCCTGAGCACTGAGCACCCAGCACCCTGAGTACTGAGCACCCAGCACCCGAGCACTGAGCACCCAGCACCCTGAGTACTGAGCACTCAGCACCCTTAGTACTGAGCAACCTGAGCACTGAGCACCCAGCAACCTGAGTACTGAGCACCCTGAGGACTGAGCACCGATCACCCTGAGCACTGAGTACCCAGCACCCTGAGTACTGAGCACAAAGGACCCTGAGCACTGAGCACACAGCACCCTGCGTACTGAGCAGCGAGCACCCTGAGTACTGAGCACCCAGCACCCTGAGTACTGAGCACCCAGCACCCTGAGTACTGAGCACCGAGTACCCCGAGTACAGAGCACCCAGCACCCTGAGCACTCAGCACCCAGCACCCCGAGCACTGTGCACCCAGCACCCTGAGTACTGAACTCCCAGCACCCCGATCCCTGAGCATGCAGCACCCTGAGTACTGAGCACCCTGAGTACTGAGCACCGATCACCCTGAGCACTGAGCACCCAGCACCCTGAGTACTGAGCACCCAACGTACTGAGCACCGAGCACACCGAGCACTGAGCACCCAGCACCCTGAGTACTGAGCACCGAGCACCCTGAGCACTGAGCACCCAGCACCCTGAGTACTGAGCACCGAGCACCCCGAGCACTGAGCACCCAGCGCCCAGAGCACTGAGCACCCAGCACACCGAGCACTGAGCACCCAGCACCCGTAGCACTGAGCACCCAGCACCCCGAGCAATGAGCACCCAGCACGCCGAGAATGAGCACCCAGCACCCTGAGTACTGAGAACCGAGCAACCTGAGTACTGAGCACCCAGCACCCTGAGTACTGAGCCCCCAGCACCCTGAGTACTGAGCACCCAGCACCCCGAGCACTGAGCACCCAGCACCCTGAGTACTGAGCACCCAGCACCCTGAGTACTGAGCACCCAGCATCCTGAGCAATGAGCACCCTGAGTACTGAGCACCCAGCACCCTGAGTACTGAGCACCGAGCACCCAGAGCACTGAGCACCCAGCACCGCGAGCACTGAGCACATAGCACCCCGAGCACTGAGCACCCAGCACCCTGAGTACTGAGCACCCAGCACCCTGAGTACTGAGCACCTCGAGCACTGAGCACCCAGCACCCTGAGTACTGAGCACGGAGCACCCCGAGCACTGAGCACCCAGCACCGTGAGCACTGGGCACATAGCACCCCGAGCACTGAGCACCCAGCACCCTGAGTACTGAGCACCCAGCACCCTGAGTACTGAGCACCCAGCACCCTGAGCACTGAGTACCCAGCACCCTGAGCACTGAGCACCCAGCACCCTGAGCACTGAGCACACAGCACCCTGAGCACTGAGCACTCAGCACCCTGAGTACTGAGCACTGAGCACCCAGCACCCTGAGTACTGAGCTCCGAGCACCCCGAGCACTGAGCATCCGGAGCACTGAGCACCCAACACCCTGAGCACTGAGCACCCAGCACCCTGAGTACTGAGCTCCGAGCACCCCGAGCACTGAGCACCCAGCACCCCGAGCACTGAGTACTGAGCACCCAGCACCCTGAGTACTGAGCACCGAGCTCCCCAAGCACTGAGCACCCAGCACCCTGAGCAATGAGCACCCAGCACCCTGAGCCCTGAGCACCCAGCACCCTGAGTACTGAGAACTGAGCACCCTGAGTACTGAGCCCCCAGCACCCCGAGCACTGAGCACAAAGCACCCCGAGCACTGAGCACCCAGCACCCCAAGAATGAGCACCCAGCACCCTGAGTACTGAGCACCCAGCACCCTGAGCACCGAGCACCCAGGACCCCGAGCACTGAGTACTGAGCACCCAGCACCCTGAGTACTGAGAACCGAGCTCCCCGAGCACTGAGCACCCAGCACCCTGAGCACTGAGCACCCAGCACCCTGAGCACTGAGCACCCAGCACCCTGAGTACTGAGCACCCACCACGCTGAGTACTGAGCACCCAGCACCCTGAGCACTGAGCACCCAACACCCTGAGTACTGAGCACTGAGCACCCAGCACCCCGAGCCCTGAGCACCCAGGACCCTGAGCACTGAGCACCGAGCACCCCGAGCACTGAGCACCCAGCACCCTGAGCACTCAGCACCCACCACCCCGATCACTGAGCACCCAGCACCCAGAGCACTGAGCACCCAGCACCCTGAGAACTGAGCACCCAGCACCCAGAGAACTGAGCACCCAGCACACTGAGCACTGAGCACCCAGCACCCTGAGTACTGAGCACGCAGCACCCTGAATACTGAGCACCCAGACCCCGAGCACTGAGCACCCAGCACCCCTAGCACTGTGCACCCAGCACCCTGAGTACTGAGCACCCAGCACCCTGAGCACTGAGCACCCTGCAGCCCGAGCACTGAGCACCCAGCAAACTGAGCACTGAGTACTGAGCTCCCAGCACCCTGAGCACTGAGCACCCAGAACCCTGAGCACTGAGCACCCAGCACCCTGAGTACTGAGCACCCAGCACCCCAAGCACTGAGCACCCAGCACCCTGAGTACTGAGCATCAAGCACGCTGAGCACTGAGCACCCAGCACCCTGAGCACTGAGCACCCAGCACCCCGAGTACTGAGCACCCAGCACCCTGAGTACTGAGCACCCAGCACGGTGAGTACTGAGGACACAGCACTTTGAGCACTGAGCACCCAGCACCCTGAGCACTGAGCACCCAGCACCCTGAGTACTGAGCATCAAGCACGCTGAGCACTGAGCACCTAGCACCCTGAGCACTGAGCACCCAGCACCCTGAGCAATGAGCACTCAGCACCCTGAGTACTGAGCACCGAGCACCCCGAGCACTGAGCACCGGGTACCCCGAGCACTGAGCACCCAGCATACTGAGTACTGAGCACCCAGCACCCTGAGTACTGAGCACCCAGCACGCTGAGTACTGAGCACCCAGCACCCTGAGCACTGAGCACCCAACACCCTGAGTACTGAGCACTGAGCACCCAGCACCCCAAGCACTGAGCACCCAGCACCCTGAGTACTGAGTACTGAGCACCCTGAGTACTGAGCACCCAGCACCCTGAGTACTGAGCACCGAGCTCCCCGAGAACTGAGCACCCAGCACCCTGAGCACTGAGCACCCAGCACCCTGAGCAATGAGCACTCAGCACCCTGAGTACTGAGCACCGAGCACCCCGAGCACTGAGCACCGGGTACCCCGAGCATTGAGCACCCAGCACCCTGAGTACTGAGCACCCAGCACCCTGAGTACTGAGCACTGAGCACTGAGCACCCTGAGCACTGAGCACCCAGCACCCTGAGCAATGAGCATCCAGCATCCTGAGCACTGAGTACTGAGCACCCAGCACCCTGAGCACTGAGCACCCAGCACCCTGAGTACTGAGAACCCAGCACCCCAAACACTGAGCACCGAGCACCCTGAGAACTGAGCACCGAGCACCCTGAGTACTGAGCACTCAGCACCATGAGTACTGAGCCCTGTGCACCCAGAGTACTGAGCAACCTGAGTACTGAGCACCCAGCACCCCGAGAATGAGCACCCAGCACCATGAGTACTGAGCACCGAGCACCCTGAGCACTGAGCACCCAGCACCCTGAGTACTGAGCACCAAGCACCCTGAGTACTGAGCACCAAGCACCCTGAGTACTGAGCACCCAGCACCCTGAGTTCTGAGCACCCAGCACCCTGAGCACTGAGCACACTGAGTACTGAGCAACCAGCACCCTGAGCACTGAGCACCCAGCACCCCGAGCACTGAGCACCCAGCACCCCGAGCACTGAGCATTGAGCACCCTGAGCACTGAGGACCCAGCACCCCGAGCACTGAGCACCCAGCACCCTGAGTACTGAGCACCCAGCACCCTGAGCACTGAGGACCCAGCACCCCGAGCACTGAGCACCCAGCACGCTGAGTACTGAGCACTGAGCACCCAGCACCCTGAGTACTGAGCACCCAGCACCCTGAGTACTGAGCACCCAGCACCCTGAGTACTGAGCACCCAGCACCCCGAGCACTGAGCACTGAGCAACCTGAGTACTGAGCACTGAGCACCCAGCACCCTGAGTACTGAGCACCCAGCACCCTGAGCACTGAGCACCCAGCACCCTGAGTACTGAGCACCCAACGTACAGAGCACCGAGCACCCTGAGCACTGAGCACCCAGCACCCTGAGTACTGAGCACCCAGCACCCTGAGTACTGAGCACCCCGAGTACTGAGCACCCAGCACCCCGAGCACTGAGCACCCAGCACCCTGAGTACTGAGAACAGATCACCCTGAGCACTGAGCACCCAGCACCCCGAGTACGGAGCACCCAGCACCCCGAGTACTGAGCACCGACCACCCCGACCACTGAGCACCCAGCACCCTGAGTACTGAGCACCCAACGTACTGAGCACCGAGCACACCGAGCACTGAGCACCCAGCACCCTGAGTACTGAGCACCGAGCACCCTGAGCACTGAGCACCCAGCACCCTGAGTACTGAGCACCGAGCACCCCGAGCACTGAGCACCCAGCGCCCAGAGCACTGAGCACCCAGCACACCGAGCACTGAGCACCCAGCACCCGTAGCACTGAGCACCCAGCACCCCGAGCAATGAGCACCCAGCACCCTGAGTACTGAGCACCCAGCACCACGAGTCCTGTGCACCCAGAAACCTGAGCACCGAACACCCAGCACCCCGAGCACTGACCACCCAGCACCCTGAGCACTGAGCACCCAGCACCCTGAGTACTGAGCACTGAACACCCCGAGTACTGAGCACCCAGCACCCCGAGCAGTGAGCACCGAGCACCGCGAGCACTGAGCACCCAGCACCCCGAGCACTGAGCACCCAGAACACTGAGCACTGAGCACCCAGCACCCCGAGCACTGAGCACCCAGCACCCGGAGCACTGAGCACCCAGCACCCCGAGCACTGAGCACCCAGCACCCTGAGCACTGAGCACCCAGCACCCTGAGTACTCAGCACCCAGCACCCTGAGCACTGAGCAACCAGCACCCTGAGTACTGAGCACCCTGCACCCCAAGCACTGAGCACTTTGAGTACTGAGCACCCAGCACCCCAAGCACTGAGCACACTGAGTACTGAGCAACCAGCACCCTGATTAATGAGCACCCAGCACCCCGAGCACTGAGCACCCAGCACCCTGAGTACTGAGCACCGAGCACCCTGAGTACTGAGCACCCAGCACCCTGAGTACTGAGCACCCAGCGTACTGAGCACCCAGCACCCTGATAATTGAGCACCCAGCACCCCGAGCACTGAACACCCAGCACCCTGAGTACTGAGCACCGAGCACCCTGAGTACTGAGCACCCAGCACCCAGAGCACTGAGCACCCAGCACCCTGAGTACTGAGCACCGAGCACCCCGAGTACTGAGCACCCAGCACCCCGAGCACTGAGCACCCAGCACCCCGAGCACTGAGCACCCAGCACACCGAGCACTCAACACCCAGCACCCCGAGCACTGAGCACCCAGCACACCAAGCACTGAGCACCCAGCAACCCCAAGCACCGAGCACCATGAGTACTAAGCACCGAGCACCCTGAGCACTGAGCACCCAGCACCCTGAGCATTGAGCACCCAGCACCCTGAGTACTGAGCACCCAGCACCCCGAGCACTGAGCACCCAGCACACTGAGTACTGAGCACCCAGCACCCTGAGCACTGAGCACCGAGTACCCTGAGCACTGAGCACCCAGCACCCTGAGGACTGAGTACCCAGCACCCCGAGCACTGAGCACCCAGCACCCTGAGCACTGAGCACCCTGAGTACTGAGCACTGAGCACCCTGAGTACTGAGCACTGAGCACCCTGAGTACTGAGCACCCAGCACCCTGAGTACTGAGCACCCAGCAACCTGAGCACTGAGCACCGAGCACCCTGAGCACTGAGCACCCAGCACCCTGAGCACTGAGCACCCAGCACCCTGAGCACTGAGCACCCAGCACCCTGAGTACTGAGCACCCTGAGTACTGAGCACACAGCACCCTGTGCACTGAGCACCCAGCACCCCGAGCACTGAGCACCCAGCACCCTGAGCACTGAGCACCCTGAGTACTGAGCACTGAGCACCCTGAGTAATGAGCACTGAGCACCCTGAGTACTGAGCACCCAGCACCCTGAGTACTGAGCACCCAGCACACTGAGCAATGAGCACCCTGAGTACTGAGCACCCAGCACCCGGAGTACTGAGCACCGAGCACCCTGAGTACTCAGCACCGAGCACCCTGAGTACTGAGCACCCAGTACCCTGAGCACTGAAGACACAGCACCCTGAGTACTGAGCACCCCGAGCACTGACCACCCAGCACCCTGAGCACTGAGGGCCCATCACCCTGAGTACTGAGCACCCAGCACACTGAGCACTGAGCACCCAGCACCCTGAGTACTGAGCACCCAGCACCCTGAGCACTGAGCACCCAGGACCCTGAGTACTGAGCATCCAGCACCCCGAGCACTGAGCACCCAGCACCCTGAGTACTGAAGACTGAGCACCCAGCACCCGGAGTTCTGAGCACTGAGCACCCAGCACCCTGAGCACTGAGCACCCTGAGTACTGAGCACCCAGAGCACTGAGCACTGAGCACACTGAGTACTGAGCACCGAGCACCCTGAGTACTGAGCACCCAGCACTCTGAGCACTGAGCACAATGCAAGCTGAGTACTGAGCACCCTGAGTACTGAGCACCGAGGACCCTGAGCACCCAGTACCCTGAGTACTGAGCACCGAGCACCCCGAGTACTGAGCACCCAGCAGCCTGAGCACTGAGCATCCAGCACCCCGAGCACTGAGCACCCAGCACCTTGAGTACTGAGCACCGAGCACCCCGAGCACTGAGCACACAGCACCCTGAGTACTGAGCACCCAGCACCCCGAGCACTGAGCACCCAGCACCCTGAGTACTGAGCACCGAGGACCCTGAGTACTGAGCACTGAGCAGCCTGAGCACGGAGCACCTAACACCCCGTGAACTGAGCACCCAGCACCCTGAATACTGAGCACCCAGCACCCTGAGTACTGAGCACTCAGCACCCTGAGTACTGAGCACCGAGCACCCCGAGCACTGAGCACCCAGCACCCTGAGCACTGAGCACCCTGAGGACTGAGCACCCAGCACCAAGAGTACTGAGCAGCGAGCACCCCGAGCACTGAGCACCCAGCACCCTGAGTACTGAGCACCCAGCATCCTGAGTACTGAGCACAGATAACCCTGAGCACTGAGCATCCAGCACCCCGAGCACTGAGCACCCAGCACCCCGAGTACTGAGCACCCTGAGTACTGAGCACCCAGCACCCCGAGCACTGAGCACCCAGCACCCTGAGTACTGAGCACCCTGAGTGCTGAGCACCCAGCACCCTGAGTACTGAGCACCCAGCACCCTGAGTACTTAGCACCCAGCACCTGAGCACTGAGCACCCAGCACCCTGAGTACTGAGCACCGAGCACCCTGAGTGCTGAGCACCCAGCACCCTGAGAACTGAGCACCGAGCACCCCGAGCACTGAGCACCCAGCACCCTGAGCACTGAGCACCCAGCACCCTGAGTACTGAGCACACATCACCCTGAGCACTGAGCACCCAGCACCCTGAGTACTGAGCACCCAGCACCCTGAGTCCTGAGCACCCAGCACCCTGAGTACTGAGCACCCAGCACCCTGAGTACTGAGCACCCAGCACCCTGAGTACTGAGAACCGAGCACCCCGAGCACTGAGCACCCAGCACCCTGAGTACTGAGCACCCAGCACCAAAAGTACTGAGCACCAAGCATCCTGAGCACTGTGCACCGAGCACCCCGAGCACTGAGCACCCAGCACCCTGAGTACTGAGCACCCAGCAGCAAGAGTACTGAGCAGCGAGCACCCCGAGCACTGAGCACCCAGCACCCTGAGTAATGAGCACCCAGCACCCCGAGTACTGAGCACCCAGCACCGTGAGTACTGAGCACCCAGCACCCTGAGTACTGAGCACCCAGCACCCTGAGCACTGAGCACAAAGCACGCTGAGTACTGAGCACCCTGAGTACTGAGCACCGAGGACCCTGAGCACTTAGCACCCAGCACCCTGAGCACTGAGCACCCAGCACCCGAGAATGAGCACCCAGCACCCTGAGTACTGAGAACCGAGCACCCTGTGTACATAGCACACAGCACGCTGAGCACTGAGCACCCAGCACCCCGAGTACTGAGCACCCATCACCCCGAGCACTGAGCACCCAGCACCCCGAGAATGAGCACCCAGCACCCTGAGTACTGAGCACCCAGCACCCTGTGTACTGAGCACCCAGCACCCCGAGCACTGAGCACCCTGAATACTGAGCACCCAGCACCCTGAGTACTGTGCACTAAGCACCCAGAGCGCTGAGCACCCAGGACCCCGAGCACTGAGTACTGAGCACCCAGCACCCTGAGTACTGAGCACCGAGCTCCCCGAGCACTGAGCACCCTGATTACTGAGCACCCAGCACCCTGATTACTGAGCACCCAGCACCCTGAGTACTGAGCACCGAGCACCCTGAGTACAGAGCACCCAGCACCCTGAGCACTCAGGACCCAGCACCCCGAGCACTGAGCACCCAGCACCCTGCGTACTGAGCACCCAGCACCCTGAGTACTGAGCACCCTGAGTACTGAGCACCGATCACCCTGAGCACTGAGCACCCAGCACCCTGAGTACTGAGCACCCAACGTACTGAGCACCGAGCACACAGAGCACTGAGCACCCAGCACCCTGAGTACTGAGCACCGAGCACCCTGAGCACTGAGCACCCAGCACCCTGAGTACTGAGCACCGAGCACCCCGAGCACTGAGCACCCAGCGCCCAGAGCACTGAGCACCCAGCACACTGAGCACTGAGCACCCAGCACCCGTAGCACTGAGCACCCAGCACCCCGAGCAATGAGCACCCAGCACCCTGAGTACTGAGCACACAGCACCCCGAGTCCTGAGCACCCAGAAACCTGAGCACCGAGCACCCAGCACCCCGAGCACTGAGCACCCAGCACCCTGAGCACTGAGCACCCAGCACCCTGAGTACTGAGCACTGAACACCCCGAGTACTGAGCACCCAGCACCCCGAGTACTGAGCACCCAGAACCCTGAGCACTGAGCACCCAGCACCCCGAGCACTGAGCACCCAGCACCCCGAGCACTGAGCACCCAGCACCCTGAGTACTCAGCACCCAGCACCCTGAGCACTGAGCACCCAGCACCCTGAGTACTGAGCACCCTGAGTACTGAGCACACAGCACCCTGTGCACTGAGCACCCAGCACCCCGAGCACTGAGCTCCCAGCACCCAGAGCACTGAGCACCCTGAGTACTGAGCACTGAGCACCCTGAGTACTGAGCACTGAGCACCCTGAGTACTGAGCACCCAGCAACCTGAGTACTGAGCACCCAGCACCCTGAGCAATGAGCACCCTGAGTACTGAGCACCCAGCACCCTGAGCACTGAGCACCGAGCACCCCGAGCACTGAGCACCCAGCACCCGGAGTACTGAGCACCCAGCACCCTGAGTACTCAGCACCGAGCACCCTGAGTACTGATCACCCAGTACCCTGAGCACTGAACACACAGCACCCTGAGTACTGAGCACCCCGAGCACTGACCACCCAGCAGCCCTGAGCACTGAGGACCCAGCACCCTGAGTACTGAGCACCCAGCACCCTGAGCACTGAGCACCCAGCACCCTGAGTACTGAGCACCCAGAACCCTGAGCACTGAGCACCCAGGACCCTGAGTACTGAGCATCCAGCACCCCGAGCACTGAGCCCCCAGCACCCTGTGTACTGAGGACTGAGCACCCAGCACCCCGAGCACCGAGCACTGAGTACCCAGCACCCCGAGCACTGAGCACCCAGCACCCTGAGCACTGAGCACCCTGAGTACTGAGCACCCAGAGCACTGAGCACTGAGCACCCTGAGTACTGTGCACCGAGCACCCTGAGTACTGAGCACCCAGCACTCTGAGCACTGAGCACAAAGCAAGCTGAGTACTGAGCACCCTGAGTACTGAGCACCGAGGACCCTGAGCACCCAGTACCCTGAGTACTTAGCACCGAGCACCCCGAGTACTGAGCACCCAGCACCCTGAGCACTGAGCACCCAGCACCCCGAGCACTGAGCACCGAGCACCGCGAGCACTGAGCACCCAGCACCCTGAGTACTGAGCACCCAGAACCCTGAGCACTGAGCAACCAGCACCCCGAGCACTGAGCACCCAGCACCCCGAGCACTGAGCACCCAGCACCCTGAGTACTCAGCGCCCAGCACCCTGAGCACTGAGCAACCTGCACCCTGAGTACTGAGCACCCTGCACCCCAAGCACTGAGCACCCTGAGTACTGAGCACCCAGCACTCCAAGCACTGAGCACCCTGAGTACTGAGCACCCAGCACCCTGATTAATGAGCACCCAGCACCCCGAGCACTGAGCACCCAGCACCCTGTGTACTGAGGACTGAGCACCCAGCACCCCGAGCACTGAGCACTGAGTACCCAGCACCCCGAGCACTGAGCACCCAGCACCCTGAGCACTGAGCACCCTGAGTACTGAGCACCCAGAGCACTGAGCACTGAGCACCCTGAGTACTGAGCACCGAGCACCCTGAGTACTGTGCACCCAGCACTCTGAGCACTGAGCACAAAGCAAGCTGAGTACTGAGCACCCTGAGTACTGAGCACCGAGGACCCTGATCACCCAGTACCCTGAGTACTGAGCACCGAGCACCCCGAGTACTGAGCACCCAGCACCCTGAGCACTGAGCACCCAGCACCCCGAGCACTGAGCACCCAGCACCTTGAGTACTGAGCACCGAGCACCCCGAGCACTGAGCACCCAGCACCCTGAGTACTGAGCACCCAGCACCCCGAGCACTGAGCACCCAGCACCCTGAGTACTGAGCACCCAGAACCCTGA
The DNA here is from genome assembly GCF_018167655.1 of Microtus oregoni. NCBI lineage: Eukaryota > Metazoa > Chordata > Mammalia > Rodentia > Cricetidae > Microtus > Microtus oregoni. Next base: position 35,655 of record NW_024543665.1, read on the forward strand.
GTACTGAGCACTGAGCACCCCGAGCACGGAGCACCCAACACCCCGAGCACTGAGCACCCAGCACCCTGAGTACTGAGCACCCAGCACCCTGAGTACTGAGCACTCAGCACCCTGAGTACTGAGCACTGAGCACCCCGAGCACTGAGCACATAGCACCCTGAGCACTGAGCACCCTGAGGACTGAGCACCCAGCACCCTGAGTACTGAGCACCCAGCATCCTGAGTACTGAGCACAGATCACCCTGAGCACTGAGCATCCAGCACCCCGAGCACTGAGCACCCAGCACCCCGAGTACTGAGCATCCTGAGTACTGAGCACCCAGCACCCCGAGCACTGAGCACCCAGCACCCTGAGTACTGAGCACCCTGAGTGCTGAGCACCCAGCACCCTGAGTACTGAGCACCCAGCACCCTGAGTACTTAGCACCCAGCACCTGATCACTGAGCACCCAGCACCCTGAGTACTGAGCACCGAGCACCCTGAGTACTGAGCACCCAGCACCCTGAGTACTGAGCACCCAGCACCCCGAGTACTGAGGACCCAGCACCCTGAGCACTTAGCACCCAGCACCCTGAGCACTGAGCACCCAGCACCCGAGAATGAGCACCCAGCACCCTGAGTACTGAGAACCGAGCACCCTGAGTACATAGCACACAGCACGCTGAGCACTGAGCACCCAGCACCCCGAGTACTGAGCACCCAGCACCCCGAGCACTGAGCACCCAGCACCCCGAGAATGAGCACCCAGCACCCTGAGTACTGAGCACCGATCACCCTGAGCACTGAGCACCCAGCACCCTGAGTACTGAGCACCCAACGTACTGAGCACCGAGCACACCGAGCACTGAGCACCCAGCACCCTGAGTACTGAGCACCCAGCACCCTGAATACTGAGCACCCAGCACCCTGAGTACTGTGCACTAAGCACCCAGAGCGCTGAGCACCCAGGACCCCGAGCACTGAGTACTGAGCACCCAGCACCCTGAGTACTGAGCACCGAGCTCCCCGAGCACTGAGCACCCTGATTACTGAGCACCCAGCACCCTGAGTAATGAGCACCCAGCACCCTGAGTACTGAGCACCCAGCACCCCGAGTACAGAGCACCCAGCACCCTGAGCACTGAGCACCCAGCACCCTGAGTACTGAGCTCCCAGCACCCCGAGCCCTGAGCACCCAGCACCCTGAGTACTGAGCACCCTGAGTACTGAGCACCGATCACCCTGAGCACTGAGCACCCAGCACCCTGAGTACTGAGCACCCAACGTACTGAGCACCGAGCACACCGAGCACTGAGCACCCAGCACCCTGAGTACTGAGCACCGAGCACCCTGAGCACTGAGCACCCAGCACCCTGAGTACTGAGCACCCTGAGTACTGAGCACACAGCACCCTGTGCACTGAGCACCCAGCACCCCGAGCACTGAGCACCCAGCACCCTGAGCACTGAGCACCCTGAGTACTGAGCACTGAGCACCCTGAGTACTGAGCACTGAGCACCCTGAGTACTGAGCACCCAGCAACCTGAGTACTGAGCACCCAGCACCCTGAGCAATGAGCACCCTGAGTACTGAGCACCCAGCACCCTGAGCACTGAGCACCGAGCACCCCGAGCACTGAGCACCCAGCACCCGGAGTACTAAGCACCCAGCACCCTGAGTACTCAGCACCGAGCACCCTGAGTACTGAGCACCCAGCACCCTGAGTACTGAGCACCCAGCTCCCTGAGCACTGAGCACCCAGGACCCTGAGTACTGAGCATCCAGCACCCCGAGCACTGAGCACCCAGCAATCTGTGTACTGAGGACTGAGCACCCAGCACCCCGAGCACTGAGCACTGAGTACCCAGCACCCCGAGCACTGAGCACCCAGCACCCTGAGCACTGAGCACCCTGAGTACTGAGCACCCAGAGCACTGAGCACTGAGCACCCTGAGTACTGAGCACCGAGCACCCTGAGTACTGAGCACCCAGCACCCTGAGTACTGAGCACCCAGCATCCTGAGTACTGAGCACAGATCACCCTGAGCACTGAGCATCCAGCACCCCGAGCACTGAGCACCCAGCACCCCGAGTACTGAGCACCCTGAGTACTGAGCACCCAGCACCCCGAGCACTGAGCACCCAGCACCCTGAGTACTGAGCACCCTGAGTGCTGAGCACCCAGCACCCTGAGTACTGAGCACCCAGCACCCTGAGTACTTAGCACCCAGCACCTGAGCACTTAGCACCCAGCACCCTGAGTACTGAGCACCGAGCACCCTGAGTACTGAGCACCCAGCACCCTGAGTACTGAGCACCCAGCACCCCGAGTACTGAGCACCGAGCACCCCGAGTACTGAGGACCCAGCACCCTGAGCACTTAGCACCCAGCACCCTGAGCACTGAGCACCCAGCACCCGAGAATGAGCACCCAGCACCCTGAGTACTGAGAACTGAGCACCCTGAGTTCATAGCACACAGCACGCTGAGCACTGAGCACCCAGCACCCCGAGTACTGAGCACCCAGCACCCGAGCACTGAGCACCCAGCACCCCGAGAATGAGCACCCAGCACCCTGAGTACTGAGCACCCAGCACCCTGTGTACTGAGCACCCAGCACCCCGAGCACTGAGCACCCTGAATACTGAGCACACAGCACCCTGAGTACTGTGCACTAAGCACCCAGAGCGCTGAGCACCCAGGACCCCGAGCACTGAGCACCCTGAGGACTGAGCACCCAGCACCAAGAGTACTGAGCAGCGAGCACCCCGAGCACTGAGCACCCAGCACCCTGAGTACTGAGCACCCAGCATCCTGAGTACTGAGCACAGATAACCCTGAGCACTGAGCATCCAGCACCCCGAGCACTGAGCACCCAGCACCCCGAGTACTGAGCACCCTGAGTACTGAGCACCCAGCACCCCGAGCACTGAGCACCCAGCACCCTGAGTACTGAGCACCCTGAGTGCTGAGCACCCAGCACCCTGAGTACTGAGCACCCAGCACCCTGAGTACTTAGCACCCAGCACCTGAGCACTGAGCACCCAGCACCCTGAGTACTGAGCACCGAGCACCCTGAGTGCTGAGCACCCAGCACCCTGAGAACTGAGCACCGAGCACCCCGAGCACTGAGCACCCAGCACCCTGAGCACTGAGCACCCAGCACCCTGAGTACTGAGCACACAGCACCCTGAGCACTGAGCACCCAGCACCCTGAGTACTGAGCACCCAGCACCCTGAGTCCTGAGCACCCAGCACCCTGAGTACTGAGCACCCAGCACCCTGAGTACTGAGCACCCAGCACCCTGAGTACTGAGAACCGAGCACCCCGAGCACTGAGCACCCAGCACCCTGAGTACTGAGCACCCAGCACCAAAAGTACTGAGCACCAAGCATCCTGAGCACTGTGCACCGAGCACCCCGAGCACTGAGCACCCAGCACCCTGAGTACTGAGCACCCAGCACCAAGAGTACTGAGCAGCGAGCACCCCGAGCACTGAGCACCCAGCACCCTGAGTAATGAGCACCCAGCACCCCGAGTACTGAGCACCCAGCACCGTGAGTACTGAGCACCCAGCACCCTGAGTACTGAGCACCCAACACCCTGAGCACTGAGCACAAAGCACGCTGAGTACTGAGCACCCTGAGTACTGAGCACCGAGGACCCTGAGCACTTAGCACCCAGCACCCTGAGCACTGAGCACCCAGCACCCGAGAATGAGCACCCAGCACCCTGAGTACTGAGAACCGAGCACCCTGAGTACATAGCACACAGCACGCTGAGCACTGAGCACCCAGCACCCCGAGTACTGAGCACCCATCACCCCGAGCACTGAGCACCCAGCACCCCGAGAATGAGCACCCAGCACCCTGAGTACTGAGCACCCAGCACCCTGTGTACTGAGCACCCAGCACCCCGAGCACTGAGCACCCTGAATACTGAGCACCCAGCACCCTGAGTACTGTGCACTAAGCACCCAGAGCGCTGAGCACCCAGGACCCCGAGCACTGAGTACTGAGCACCCAGCACCCTGAGTACTGAGCACCGAGCTCCCCGAGCACTGAGCACCCTGATTACTGAGCACCCAGCACCCTGATTACTGAGCACCCAGCACCCTGAGTACTGAGCACCGAGCACCCCGAGTACAGAGCACCCAGCACCCTGAGCACTCAGGACCCAGCACCCCGAGCACTGAGCACCCAGCACCCTGAGTACTGAGCACCCAGCACTCTGAGTACTGAGCACCCTGAGTACTGAGCACCGATCACCCTGAGCACTGAGCACCCAGCACCCTGAGTACTGAGCACCCAACGTACTGAGCACCGAGCACACAGAGCACTGAGCACCCAGCACCCTGAGTACTGAGCACCGAGCACCCTGAGCACTGAGCACCCAGCACCCTGAGTACTGAGCACCGAGCACCCCGAGCACTGAGCACCCAGCGCCCAGAGCACTGAGCACCCAGCACACTGAGCACTGAGCACCCAGCACCCGTAGCACTGAGCACCCAGCACCCCGAGCAATGAGCACCCAGCACCCTGAGTACTGAGCACACAGCACCCCGAGTCCTGAGCACCCAGAAAACTGAGCACCGAGCACCCAGCACCCCGAGCACTGAGCACCCAGCACCCTGAGCACTGAGCACCCAGCACCCTGAGTACTGAGCACTGAACACCCCGAGTACTGAGCACCCAGCACCCCGAGTACTGAGCACCCAGAACCCTGAGCACTGAGCACCCAGCACCCCGAGCACTGAGCACCCAGCACCCCGAGCACTGAGCACCCAGCACCCTGAGTACTCAGCACCCAGCACCCTGAGCACTGAGCACCCAGCACCCTGAGTACTGAGCACCCTGAGTACTGAGCACACAGCACCCTGTGCACTGAGCACCCAGCACCCCGAGCACTGAGCTCCCAGCACCCTGAGCACTGAGCACCCTGAGTACTGAGCACTGAGCACCCTGAGTACTGAGCACTGAGCACCCTGAGTACTGAGCACCCAGCAACCTGAGTACTGAGCACCCAGCACCCTGAGAAATGAGCACCCTGAGTACTGAGCACCCAGCACCCTGAGCACTGAGCACCGAGCACCCCGAGCACTGAGCACCCAGCACCCGGAGTACTGAGCACCCAGCACCCTGAGTACTCAGCACCGAGCACCCTGAGTACTGAGCACCCCGTACCCTGAGCACTGAACACACAGCACCCTGAGTACTGAGCACCCCGAGCACTGACCACCCAGCAGCCCTGAGCACTGAGGACCCAGCACCCTGAGTACTGAGCACCCAGCACCCTGAGCACTGAGCACCCAGCACCCTGAGTACTGAGCACCCAGCACCCTGAGCACTGAGCACCCAGGACCCTGAGTACTGAGCATCCAGCACCCTGAGCACTGAGCACCCAGCACCCTGAGTACTGAGCACCGAGCACCCTGAGTACTGAGCACCCAGCACCCTGAGTACTGAGCACCCAGCGTACTGAGCACCCAGCACCCTGATTAATGAGCACCCAGCACCCCGAGCACTGAACACCCAGCACCCTGAGTACTGAGCACCGAGCACCCTGAGTACTGAGCACCCAGCACCCTGAGCACTGAGCACCCAGCACCCTGAGTACTGAGCACCGAGCACCCTGAGTACTGAGCACCCAGCACCCCGAGCACTGAGCACCCAGCACCCCGAGCACTGAGCACCCAGCACACTGAGCACTCAGCACCCAGCACCCCGAGCACTGAGCACCCAGCACACCGAGCACTGAGCACCCAGCACCCCGAGCACCGAGCACCATGAGTACTAAGCACCGAGCACCCTGAGCACTGAGCACCCAGCACCCTGAGCACTGAGCACCCAGCACCCTGAGTACTGAGCACCCAGCACCCCGAGCACTGAGCACCCAGCAACCTGAGTACTGAGCACCCAGCACCCTGAGCACTGAGCACCGAGTACCGTGAGCACTGAGCACCCAGCACCCTGAGGACTGAGTACCCAGCACCCGAGCACTGAACACCCAGCACCTTGAGCACTGAGCACCCTGAGTACTGAGCACGGAGCACCCTGAGTACTGAGCACTGAGCACCCTTAGTACTGAGCACCCAGCACCCTGAGTACTGAGCACCCAGCAACCTGAGCACTGAGCACCGAGCACCCTGAGCACTGAGCACCCAGCACCCTGAGCACTGAGCACCCAGCACCCTGAGCACTGAGTACCCAGCACCCTGAGTACTGAGCACCCTGAGTACTGAGCACACAGCACCCTGTGCACTGAGCACCCAGTACCCCGAGCACTGAGCACCCAGCACCCTGAGCACTGAGCACCCTGAGTACTGAGCACTGAGCACCCTGAGTACTGAGCACTGAGCAACCTGAGTACTGAGCACCCAGCAACCTGAGTACTGAGCACCCAGCACCCTGAGCACTGAGCACCGAGCACCCCGAGCACTGAGCACCCAGCACCCGGAGTACTGATCACCCAGCACCCTGAGTACTCAGCACCGAGCACCCTGAGTACTGAGCACCCAGTACCCTGAGCACTGAACACACAGCACCCTGAGTACTGAGCACCCCGAGCACTGACCACCCAGCACCCTGAGCACTGAGGACCCAGCACCCTTAGTACTGAGCACCCAGCACCCTGAGCACTGAGCACCCAGCACGCTGAGTACTGAGCACCGAGCTCCCCGAGCACTGAGCACCCTGATTACTGAGCACCCAGCACCCTGAGTAATGAGCACCCAGCACCCTGAGTACTGAGCACCCAGCACCCCGAGTACAGAGCACCCAGCACCCTGAGCACTGAGCACCCAGCACCCTGAGTACTGAGCTCCCAGCACCCCGAGCCCTGAGCACCCAGCACCCTGAGTACTGAGCACCCTGAGTACTGAGCACCGATCACCCTGAGCACTGAGCACCCAGCACCCTGAGTACTGAGCACCCAACGTACTGAGCACCGAGCACACCGAGCACTGAGCACCCAGCACCCTGAGTACTGAGCACCGAGCACCCTGAGCACTGAGCACCCAGCACCCTGAGTACTGAGCACCCTGAGTACTGAGCACACAGCACCCTGTGCACTGAGCACCCAGCACCCCGAGCACTGAGCACCCAGCACCCTGAGCACTGAGCACCCTGAGTACTGAGCACTGAGCACCCTGAGTACTGAGCACTGAGCACCCTGAGTACTGAGCACCCAGCAACCTGAGTACTGAGCACCCAGCACCCTGAGCAATGAGCACCCTGAGTACTGAGCACCCAGCACCCTGAGCACTGAGCACCGAGCACCCCGAGCACTGAGCACCCAGCACCCGGAGTACTAAGCACCCAGCACCCTGAGTACTCAGCACCGAGCACCCTGAGTACTGAGCACCCAGCACCCTGAGTACTGAGCACCCAGCTCCCTGAGCACTGAGCACCCAGGACCCTGAGTACTGAGCATCCAGCACCCCGAGCACTGAGCACCCAGCAATCTGTGTACTGAGGACTGAGCACCCAGCACCCCGAGCACTGAGCACTGAGTACCCAGCACCCCGAGCACTGAGCACCCAGCACCCTGAGCACTGAGCACCCTGAGTACTGAGCACCCAGAGCACTGAGCACTGAGCACCCTGAGTACTGAGCACCGAGCACCCTGAGTACTGAGCACCCAGCACCCTGAGTACTGAGCACCCAGCATCCTGAGTACTGAGCACAGATCACCCTGAGCACTGAGCATCCAGCACCCCGAGCACTGAGCACCCAGCACCCCGAGTACTGAGCACCCTGAGTACTGAGCACCCAGCACCCCGAGCACTGAGCACCCAGCACCCTGAGTACTGAGCACCCTGAGTGCTGAGCACCCAGCACCCTGAGTACTGAGCACCCAGCACCCTGAGTACTTAGCACCCAGCACCTGAGCACTTAGCACCCAGCACCCTGAGTACTGAGCACCGAGCACCCTGAGTACTGAGCACCCAGCACCCTGAGTACTGAGCACCCAGCACCCCGAGTACTGAGCACCGAGCACCCCGAGTACTGAGGACCCAGCACCCTGAGCACTTAGCACCCAGCACCCTGAGCACTGAGCACCCAGCACCCGAGAATGAGCACCCAGCACCCTGAGTACTGAGAACTGAGCACCCTGAGTTCATAGCACACAGCACGCTGAGCACTGAGCACCCAGCACCCCGAGTACTGAGCACCCAGCACCCGAGCACTGAGCACCCAGCACCCCGAGAATGAGCACCCAGCACCCTGAGTACTGAGCACCCAGCACCCTGTGTACTGAGCACCCAGCACCCCGAGCACTGAGCACCCTGAATACTGAGCACACAGCACCCTGAGTACTGTGCACTAAGCACCCAGAGCGCTGAGCACCCAGGACCCCGAGCACTGAGCACCCTGAGGACTGAGCACCCAGCACCAAGAGTACTGAGCAGCGAGCACCCCGAGCACTGAGCACCCAGCACCCTGAGTACTGAGCACCCAGCATCCTGAGTACTGAGCACAGATAACCCTGAGCACTGAGCATCCAGCACCCCGAGCACTGAGCACCCAGCACCCCGAGTACTGAGCACCCTGAGTACTGAGCACCCAGCACCCCGAGCACTGAGCACCCAGCACCCTGAGTACTGAGCACCCTGAGTGCTGAGCACCCAGCACCCTGAGTACTGAGCACCCAGCACCCTGAGTACTTAGCACCCAGCACCTGAGCACTGAGCACCCAGCACCCTGAGTACTGAGCACCGAGCACCCTGAGTGCTGAGCACCCAGCACCCTGAGAACTGAGCACCGAGCACCCCGAGCACTGAGCACCCAGCACCCTGAGCACTGAGCACCCAGCACCCTGAGTACTGAGCACACAGCACCCTGAGCACTGAGCACCCAGCACCCTGAGTACTGAGCACCCAGCACCCTGAGTCCTGAGCACCCAGCACCCTGAGTACTGAGCACCCAGCACCCTGAGTACTGAGCACCCAGCACCCTGAGTACTGAGAACCGAGCACCCCGAGCACTGAGCACCCAGCACCCTGAGTACTGAGCACCCAGCACCAAAAGTACTGAGCACCAAGCATCCTGAGCACTGTGCACCGAGCACCCCGAGCACTGAGCACCCAGCACCCTGAGTACTGAGCACCCAGCACCAAGAGTACTGAGCAGCGAGCACCCCGAGCACTGAGCACCCAGCACCCTGAGTAATGAGCACCCAGCACCCCGAGTACTGAGCACCCAGCACCGTGAGTACTGAGCACCCAGCACCCTGAGTACTGAGCACCCAACACCCTGAGCACTGAGCACAAAGCACGCTGAGTACTGAGCACCCTGAGTACTGAGCACCGAGGACCCTGAGCACTTAGCACCCAGCACCCTGAGCACTGAGCACCCAGCACCCGAGAATGAGCACCCAGCACCCTGAGTACTGAGAACCGAGCACCCTGAGTACATAGCACACAGCACGCTGAGCACTGAGCACCCAGCACCCCGAGTACTGAGCACCCATCACCCCGAGCACTGAGCACCCAGCACCCCGAGAATGAGCACCCAGCACCCTGAGTACTGAGCACCCAGCACCCTGTGTACTGAGCACCCAGCACCCCGAGCACTGAGCACCCTGAATACTGAGCACCCAGCACCCTGAGTACTGTGCACTAAGCACCCAGAGCGCTGAGCACCCAGGACCCCGAGCACTGAGTACTGAGCACCCAGCACCCTGAGTACTGAGCACCGAGCTCCCCGAGCACTGAGCACCCTGATTACTGAGCACCCAGCACCCTGATTACTGAGCACCCAGCACCCTGAGTACTGAGCACCGAGCACCCCGAGTACAGAGCACCCAGCACCCTGAGCACTCAGGACCCAGCACCCCGAGCACTGAGCACCCAGCACCCTGAGTACTGAGCACCCAGCACTCTGAGTACTGAGCACCCTGAGTACTGAGCACCGATCACCCTGAGCACTGAGCACCCAGCACCCTGAGTACTGAGCACCCAACGTACTGAGCACCGAGCACACAGAGCACTGAGCACCCAGCACCCTGAGTACTGAGCACCGAGCACCCTGAGCACTGAGCACCCAGCACCCTGAGTACTGAGCACCGAGCACCCCGAGCACTGAGCACCCAGCGCCCAGAGCACTGAGCACCCAGCACACTGAGCACTGAGCACCCAGCACCCGTAGCACTGAGCACCCAGCACCCCGAGCAATGAGCACCCAGCACCCTGAGTACTGAGCACACAGCACCCCGAGTCCTGAGCACCCAGAAAACTGAGCACCGAGCACCCAGCACCCCGAGCACTGAGCACCCAGCACCCTGAGCACTGAGCACCCAGCACCCTGAGTACTGAGCACTGAACACCCCGAGTACTGAGCACCCAGCACCCCGAGTACTGAGCACCCAGAACCCTGAGCACTGAGCACCCAGCACCCCGAGCACTGAGCACCCAGCACCCCGAGCACTGAGCACCCAGCACCCTGAGTACTCAGCACCCAGCACCCTGAGCACTGAGCACCCAGCACCCTGAGTACTGAGCACCCTGAGTACTGAGCACACAGCACCCTGTGCACTGAGCACCCAGCACCCCGAGCACTGAGCTCCCAGCACCCTGAGCACTGAGCACCCTGAGTACTGAGCACTGAGCACCCTGAGTACTGAGCACTGAGCACCCTGAGTACTGAGCACCCAGCAACCTGAGTACTGAGCACCCAGCACCCTGAGAAATGAGCACCCTGAGTACTGAGCACCCAGCACCCTGAGCACTGAGCACCGAGCACCCCGAGCACTGAGCACCCAGCACCCGGAGTACTGAGCACCCAGCACCCTGAGTACTCAGCACCGAGCACCCTGAGTACTGAGCACCCCGTACCCTGAGCACTGAACACACAGCACCCTGAGTACTGAGCACCCCGAGCACTGACCACCCAGCAGCCCTGAGCACTGAGGACCCAGCACCCTGAGTACTGAGCACCCAGCACCCTGAGCACTGAGCACCCAGCACCCTGAGTACTGAGCACCCAGCACCCTGAGCACTGAGCACCCAGGACCCTGAGTACTGAGCATCCAGCACCCTGAGCACTGAGCACCCAGCACCCTGAGTACTGAGCACCGAGCACCCTGAGTACTGAGCACCCAGCACCCTGAGTACTGAGCACCCAGCGTACTGAGCACCCAGCACCCTGATTAATGAGCACCCAGCACCCCGAGCACTGAACACCCAGCACCCTGAGTACTGAGCACCGAGCACCCTGAGTACTGAGCACCCAGCACCCTGAGCACTGAGCACCCAGCACCCTGAGTACTGAGCACCGAGCACCCTGAGTACTGAGCACCCAGCACCCCGAGCACTGAGCACCCAGCACCCCGAGCACTGAGCACCCAGCACACTGAGCACTCAGCACCCAGCACCCCGAGCACTGAGCACCCAGCACACCGAGCACTGAGCACCCAGCACCCCGAGCACCGAGCACCATGAGTACTAAGCACCGAGCACCCTGAGCACTGAGCACCCAGCACCCTGAGCACTGAGCACCCAGCACCCTGAGTACTGAGCACCCAGCACCCCGAGCACTGAGCACCCAGCAACCTGAGTACTGAGCACCCAGCACCCTGAGCACTGAGCACCGAGTACCGTGAGCACTGAGCACCCAGCACCCTGAGGACTGAGTACCCAGCACCCGAGCACTGAACACCCAGCACCTTGAGCACTGAGCACCCTGAGTACTGAGCACGGAGCACCCTGAGTACTGAGCACTGAGCACCCTTAGTACTGAGCACCCAGCACCCTGAGTACTGAGCACCCAGCAACCTGAGCACTGAGCACCGAGCACCCTGAGCACTGAGCACCCAGCACCCTGAGCACTGAGCACCCAGCACCCTGAGCACTGAGTACCCAGCACCCTGAGTACTGAGCACCCTGAGTACTGAGCACACAGCACCCTGTGCACTGAGCACCCAGTACCCCGAGCACTGAGCACCCAGCACCCTGAGCACTGAGCACCCTGAGTACTGAGCACTGAGCACCCTGAGTACTGAGCACTGAGCAACCTGAGTACTGAGCACCCAGCAACCTGAGTACTGAGCACCCAGCACCCTGAGCACTGAGCACCGAGCACCCCGAGCACTGAGCACCCAGCACCCGGAGTACTGATCACCCAGCACCCTGAGTACTCAGCACCGAGCACCCTGAGTACTGAGCACCCAGTACCCTGAGCACTGAACACACAGCACCCTGAGTACTGAGCACCCCGAGCACTGACCACCCAGCACCCTGAGCACTGAGGACCCAGCACCCTTAGTACTGAGCACCCAGCACCCTGAGCACTGAGCACCCAGCACGCTGAGTACTGAGCACCCAGCACCCTGAGCACTGAGCACCCAGGACCCTGAGTATTGAGCATCCAGCACCCCGAGCACTGAGCACCCAGCACCCTGTGTACTGAGGACTGAGCACCCAGCACCCCGAGCACTGAGCACTGAGTACCCAGCACCCCGAGCACTGAGCACCCAGCACCCTGAGCACTGAGCACCCTGAGTACTGAGCACCCAGAGCACTGAGCACTGAGCACCCTGAGTACTGAGCACCGAGCACCCTGAGTACTGTGCACCCAGCACTCTGAGCACTGAGCACAAAGCAAGCTGAGTACTGAGCACCCTGAGTACTGAGCACCGAGGACCCTGAGCACCCAGTACCCTGAGTACTGAGCACCGAGCACCCCGAGTACTGAGCACCCAGCACCCTGAGCACTGAGCACCCAGCACCCCGAGCACTGAGCACCCAGCACCTTGAGTACTGAGCACCGAGCACCCCGAGCACTGAGCACCCAGCACCCTGAGTACTGAGCACCCAGCACACCGAGCACTGAGCACCCAGCACCCTGAGTACTGAGCACCCAGAACCCTGAGTACTGAGCAATGAGCACCCCGAGCACGGAGCACCCAACACCCCGAGCACTGAGCACCCAGCACCCTGAGTACTGAGCACCCACCACCCTGAGTACTGAGCACTCAGCACCCTGAGTACTGAGCACTGAGCACCCCGAGCACTGAGCACCCAGCACCCTGAGCACTGAGCACCCTGAGGACTGAGCACCCAGCACCCTGATTACTGAGCACCCAGCATCCTGAGTACTGAGCACAGATCACCCTGAGCACTGATCATCCAGCACCCCGAGCACTGAGCACCCAGCACCCCGAGTACTGAGCATCCTGAGTACTGAGCACCCAGCACCCCGAGCACTGAGCACCCAGCACCCTGAGTACTGAGCACCCTGAGTGCTGAGCACCCAGCACCCTGAGTACTGAGCACCCAGCACCCTGAGTACTTAGCACCCAGCACCTGATCACTGAGCACCCAGCACCCTGAGTACTGAGCACTGAGCACCCTGAGTACTGAGCACCCAGCACCCTGAGTACTGAGCACCCAGCACCCCGAGTACTGAGGACCCAGCACCCTGAGCACTTAGCACCCAGCACCCTGAGCACTGAGCACCCAGCACCCGAGAATGAGCACCCAGCACCCTGAGTACTGAGAACCGAGCACCCTGAGTACATAGCACACAGCACGCTGAGCACTGAGCACCCAGCACCCCGAGTACTGAGCACCCAGCACCCCGAGCACTGAGCAGCCAGCACCCCGAGAATGAGCACCCAGCACCCTGAGTACTGAGCACCCAGCACCCTGTGTACTGAGCACCCAGCACACTGAGAACTGAGCACCCTGAATACTGAGCACCCAGCACCCTGAGTACTGTGCACTAAGCACCCAGAGCGCTGAGCACCCAGGACCCCGAGCACTGAGTACTGAGCACGCAGCACCCTGAGTACTGAGCACCGAGCTCCCCGAGCACTGAGCACCCTGATTACTGAGCACCCAGCACCCTGAGTACTGAGCACCCAGCACCCTGAGTACTGAGCACCCAGCACCCCGAGTACAGAGCACCCAGCACCCTGAGCACTCAGCACCCAGCACCCCGAGCACTGAGCACCCAGCACCCTGAGTACTGAGCTCCCAGCACCCCGAGCCCTGAGCACCCAGCACCCTGAGTACTGAGCACCCTGAGTACTGAGCACCGATCACCCTGAGCACTGAGCACCCAGCACCCTGAGTACTGAGCACCCAACGTACTGAGCACCGAGCACACCGAGCACTGAGCACCCAGCACCCTGAGTACTGAGCACCGAGCACCCTGAGCACTGAGCACCCAGCACCCTGAGTACTGAGCACCCTGAGTACTGAGCACACAGCACCCTGTGCACTGAGCACCCAGCACCCCGAGCACTGAGCACCCAGCACCCTGAGCACTGAGCACCCTGAGTACTGAGCACCCAGCAACCTGAGTACTGAGCACCCAGCACCCTGAGCAATGAGCACCCTGAGTACTGAGCACCCAGCACCCTGAGCACTGAGCACCGAGCACCCCGAGCACTGAGCACCCAGCACCCGGAGTACTGAGCACCCAGCACCCTGAGTACTCAGCACCGAGCACCCTGAGTACTGAGCACCCAGCACCCTGAGTACTGAGCACCCAGCTCCCTGAGCACTGAGCACCCAGGACCCTGAGTATTGAGCATCCAGCACCCCGAGCACTGAGCACCCAGCAATCTGTGTACTGAGGACTGAGCACCCAGCACCCCGAGCACTGAGCACTGAGTACCCAGCACCCCGAGCACTGAGCACCCAGCACCCTGAGCACTGAGCACCCTGAGTACTGAGCACCCAGAGCACTGAGCACTGAGCACCCTGAGTACTGAGCACCGAGCACCCTGAGTACTGAGCACCCAGCACCCTGAGTACTGAGCACCCAGCATCCTGAGTACTGAGCACAGATCACCCTGAGCACTGAGCATCCAGCACTCCGAGCACTGAGCACCCAGCACCCCCGAGTACTGAGCACCCTGAGTACTGAGCACCCAGCACCCCGAGCACTGAGCACCCAGCACCCTGAGTACTGAGCACCCTGAGTGCTGAGCACCCAGCACCCTGAGTACTGAGCACCCAGCACCCTGAGTACTTAGCACCCAGCACCTGAGCACTGAGCACCCAGCACCCTGAGTACTGAGCACCGAGCACCCTGAGTACTGAGCACCCAGCACCCTGAGTACTGAGCACCCAGCACCCCGAGGACTGAGCACCGAGCACCCCGAGTACTGAGGACCCAGCACCCTGAGCACTTAGCACCCAGCACCCTGAGCACTGAGCACCCAGCACCCGAGAATGAGCACCCAGCACCCTGAGTACTGAGAACTGAGCACCCTGAGTACATAGCACACAGCAACGCTGAGCACTGAGCACCCAGCACCCTGTGTACTGAGCACCCAGCACCCCGAGCACTGAGCACCCTGAATACTGAGCACCCAGCACCCTGAGTACTGTGCACTAAGCACCCAGAGCGCTGAGCACCCAGGACCCCGAGCACTGAGTACTGAGCACCCAGCACCCTGAGTACTGAGCACCGACCTCCCCGAGCACTGAGCACCCTGATTACTGAGCACCCAGCACCCTGAGTACTGAGCACCCAGCACCCTGAGTACTGAGCACCGAGCACCCCGAGTACAGAGCACCCAGCACCCTGAGCACTCAGCACCCAGCACCCCGAGCACTGAGCACCCAGCACCCTGAGTACTGAGCTCCCAGCACCCCGAGCCCCTGAGCACCCAGCACCCTGAGTACTGAGCACCCTGAGTACAGAGCACCGATCACCCTGAGCACTGAGCACCCAGCACCCTGAGTACTGAGCACCCAACGTACTGAGCACCGAGCACACCGAGCACTGAGCACCCCGCACCCTGAGTACTGAGCACCGAGCACCCTGAGCACTGAGCACCCAGCACCCTGAGTACTGAGCACCGAGCACCCCGAGCACTGAGCACCCAGCGCCCAGAGCACTGAGCACCCCAGCACACCCGAGCACTGAGCACCCAGCACCCGTAGCACTGAGCACCCAGCACCCCGAGCAATGAGCACCCAGCTCCCTGAGTACTGAGCACCCAGCACCCCGAGTCCTGAGCACCCAGAAACCTGAGCACCGAGCACCCAGCACCCCGAGCACTGAGCCACCCAGCACCCTGAGCACTGAGCACCCAGCACCCTGAGTACTGAGCACTGAACACCCCGAGTACTGAGCACCCCAGCACCCCGAGCACTGAGCACCGAGCACCGCGAGCAC
>NW_024543666.1:0-51701 GCF_018167655.1 Microtus oregoni
AGCACCCTGAGTACTGAGCACCCAGCACCCTGAGCACTGAGCACCGAGCACCATGAGTACTGAACACCCAGCACCCTGAGCACTCAGCACTGAGCACCCAGCACCCTGAGCACTGAGCAATGAGCACCCAGCACCCCGAGCACTGAGCACCCAGCACGCTGAGCACCCCAGCACCCTGAGCACTGAGCACCCTGAGCACTGAGCACCCTGAGCACTGAGCACTGAGCACCCAGCACCCTGAGTACTGAGCACCCAACACTCTGAGCACTGAGCACCCAGCACGCTGAGTACTGAGCACTGAGCACAAAGCACCCTGAGTACTGAGCACCCAGCACCCCGAGCACTGAGCACCCAGCGCCCCCGAGCACTGAGCACCCAGCACCCCGAGCACTGAGCACTGAGCACACTGAGCACTGAGCACCCAGCACCCCGAGTACTGAGCACTGAGCGCCCTGAGTACTGAGCACCCAGCACCCCGAGTACTGAGCACTGAGCACCCTGAGTACTGAGCACCCAGCACCCTGAGCACTGAGAACCCTGAGTACTGAGCACCGAGCACCCTGAGTACTGAGCACCCAGCCCCCTGAGCACTGAGCACGGAGCACCCCGAGGACTGAGCACCCCCGCACCCTGAGCACTGAGCACCCAGCACCTTGAGTACTGAGCACCGAGCACCCCGAGCACTGAGCACCCAGCACCCTGAGTACTGAGCACCCAACACCCAGAGTACTGAGCACCCAGCACCCTGATCACTGAGCACCCAACACTCTGAGCACTGAGCATCCAGCACGCTGAGTACTGAGCACTGAGCACACAGCACCCTGAGCACTGAGCACCCAGCACCCTGAGCACTGAGCACTGAGCACAGAGCACCCCGAGCACTGAGCACACAGCACCCTGACCACCCAGCACCCTGAGCACTGAGCACCCTGAGTACTGAGCACCCAGCACCCTGAGCACTGAACACACAGCACCCTGAGTACTGAGCACCCTGAGTACTGAGCACCGATCACCCCTGAGCACTGAGCACCCAGCACCCTGAGTACTGAGCACACAGCACCCTGAGCACTGAGCACCCAGCACCCTGAGCACTGAGCACCCAGCACCTGAGTACTGAGCACCCCAGAACCCTGAGTACTGAGCACCCAGCACCCTGAGCACTGAGCACCCCAGCCCCCCTGAGTACTGAGCACCCAGCACCATGAGTACTGAGCACCCAGCACCCTGAGTACTGAGCACCCAGCACCCCGAGCACTGAGCACCCAGCACCCCGAGCACTGAGCACCCAGCGCCCTGAGCACTGAGCACCCAGCACCCTGAGCACTGAGCACCCAGCCCCCTGAGTACTGAGCACCCAGCACCATGAGTACTGAGCACCCAGCACCCTGAGTACTGAGCACCGAGCACCCCGAGCACTGAGCACCCAGCACCCTGAGCACTGAGCACCCTGAGGACTGAGCACCCAGCACATTGAGCACCGAGCACCCCGAGCACTGAGCACCCAGCACCCTGAGCACTGAGCACCCTGAGCACTGAGCACCCCAGCACACCGAGCACTGAGCACCCAGCACCCTGAGTACTGAGCACCCAGCACCCTGAGCACTGAGCACCCAGCACCCTGAGTACTGAGCACCCTGAGTACTGATCACCGATCACCCTGAGCACTGAGCACCCAGGCACCCTGAGTACTGAGCACCCAGCACCCTGAGCACTGAGCACCCAGCACCCTGAGCACTGAGCACCCAGCACCCTGAGTACTGAGCACCCAGAACCCTGAGTACTGAGTACAAAGCACCCTGAGCACTGAGCACCCAGCACCCTGAGTACTGAGCACCGAGCACACTAAGTACTGAGCACCAAGCCACCCTGAGTACTGAGCACCCAGCACCCTGAGCACTGAGCACCCAGCACCCTGAGTACTGAGCACCCAGCACCCTGAGTACTGAGCACGCAGCGCCCTGAGTACTGAGCACCCAGCACCCTGAGTACTGAGCACCCAGCACCCTGAGTACTGAGCACCGAGCACCCCGAGCACTGAGCAACCAGCACCCTGAGTACTGAGCACTGAGCACCCTGAGTACTGAACACCGAACACCGATGAGTACTGAGCACCCAGCACCCTGAGGACTGAGCACCCAGCACCCTGAACACTGAGCACCCAGCACCCTGAGTACTGAGCCCCCAGCACCCTGAGTACTGAGCACCCAGCACCCTGAGCACTGAGCACCCAGCACCCCGAGCACTGAGCACCCAGCACCCCGAGCACTGAGCACCCAGCACCCCGAGTACTGAGCACCCAGCACCCTGAGCACTGAGCACCCAGCACCCTGAGCACTGAGCACCCAGCACCCTGAGTACTGAGTACTCAGCACCCTGAGCACTGAGCACCCAGCACCCTGAGTACTGATCACCGAGCACCCCGAGCACTGAGCACCCAGCACCCTGAGTACAGAGCACCCAGCACCCTGAGTACTGAGCACCCAGCACCCTGAGTACTGAGCACCCAGCCACCCTGAGCACTGAGCACAAAGCACGCTGAGTACTGAGCACTGAGCCCCCTGAGTACTGAGCACCGAGGACCCTGAGCACTGAGCACCCAGCACGCTGAGTACTGAGCACTGAGCACCCTGAGTACTGAGCACCTAGCACCCTGAGTACTGAGCACCCAGCACCCTGAGCACTGAGCAGCCAGCACCCTCAGCACTGAGCACCCAGCACCCTGAGCACTGAGCACCCAGTACCCCGAGTACTGAGCACCCAGCACCCCGAGTACTGAGCACCGAGCACCCCGAGCACTGAGCACCCAGCACCCTGAGTACTGAGCACCCAGTACCCTGAGTACTGAGCACCCCGAGTACTGAGCACCCAGCACCCCGAGCACTGAGCACCCAGCACCCTGAGTACTGAGAACAGATCACCCTGAGTACTGAGCACCCAGCACCCTGAGTACTGAGAACCGAGCACCCTGAGTACTGAGCACCCAGCACCCTGAGTACTGAGCCCCCAGCACCCTGAGCACTGAGCACCCAGCACACCGAGCACTGAGCACCCAGCACCCCGAGAATGAGCACCCAGCACCCTGAGTACTGAGCACCCAGCACCCCGAGCACGGAGCACCCAGGACCCCGAGCACTGAGTACTGAGCACCCAGCACCCTGAGTACTGAGCACCGAGCTCCCCGAGCACTGAGCACCCAGCACCCTGAGCACTGAGAACCCAGCACCCTGAGCACTGAGCACCCAGCACCCTGAGCACTGAGCACCCAGCACCCTGAGCACTGAGCACCCAGCACCCAGAGCACTGAGCACCCAGCACCCTGAGCACTGAGCACCCAGCACCCTGAGTACTGAGCACCCAGCACCCTGAGTACTGAGCACCCTGAGTACTGAGCACCGATCACCCTGAGCACTGAGCACCCAGCACCCTGAGTACTGAGCACCCAGCACCCTGAGCACTGAGCACCCAGCACCCTGAGCATTGAGCACCCAGCACCCTGAGTACTGAGCACCCAGAACCCTGAGTACTGAGTACAAAGCACCCTGAGCACTGAGCACCCAGCACCCTGAGTACTGAGCACGGAGCACCCTGAGTACTGAGCACCCAGCACCCTGAGTACTGAGCACCCAGCACCCTGAGCACTGAGCACGCAGCACCCTGAGTACTGAGCACCCAGCACCCTGAGTACTGAGCACTGATCACCCTGAGCACTGAGCACCCAGCACCCCGAGCACTGAGCACCCAGCACCCTGAGTACTGAGCACCTAGCACCCTGAGCACTGAGCACCGAGCACCCTGAGTACTGAACACCCAGCACCCTGAGCACTGAGCACTGAGCACCCAGCACCCTGAGCACTGAGCACTGAGCACCCAGCACCCCGAGCACTGAGCACCCAGCACCCTGAGCACCCAGCACCCTGAGCACTGAGCACCCTGAGCACTGAGCACCCTGAGCACTGAGCACTGAGCACCCAGCACCCTGAGTACTGAGCACCCAACACTCTGAGCACTGAGCATCCAGCACGCTGAGTACTGAGCACTGAGCACACAGCACCCTGAGCACTGAGCACCCAGCACCATGAGCACTGAGCACTGAGCACCCAGCACCCCGAGCACTGAGCACACAGCACCCTGACCACCCAGCACCCTGAGCACTGAGCACCCTGAGTACTGAGCACCCAGCACCCTGAGCACTGAGCACACAGCACCCTGAGTACTGAGCACCCTGAGTACTGAGCACCGATCACCCTGAGCACTGAGCACCCAGCACCCTGAGTACTGAGCACACAGCACCCTGAGCACTGAGCACCCAGCACCCTGAGCACTGAGCACCCAGCACCCTGAGTACTGAGCACCCAGAAACCTGAGTACTGAGTACAAAGCACCCTGAGCACTGTGCACCCAGCACCCTGAGTACTGAGCACCGAGCACCCTGAGTACTGAGCACCCAGCACCCTGAGTACTGAGCACCCAGCACCCTGAGCACTGAGCACCCAGCACCCTGAGTACTGAGCACCCAGCACCCTGAGTACTGAGCACCCAGCACCCTGAGTACTGAGCACCGAGCACCCCGAGCACTGAGCAACCAGCACCCTGAGTAATGAGCACTGAGCACCCTGAGTACTAAGCACCGAACACCCTGAGTACTGAGCACCCAGCACCCTGAGGACTGAGCACCCACCACCCTGAGCACTGAGCACCCAGCACCCTGAGTAATGAGCACCCAGCACCCTGAGTACTGAGCACCCAGCACCCTGAGCACTGAGCACCCAGCACCCCGAGCACTGAGCACCCAGCACCCCGAGCACTGAGCACCAAGCACCCTGAGCACTGAGCACCCAGCACCCTGAGCACTGAGCACCCAGCACCCTGAGTACTGAGTACTCAGCACCCTGAGCACTGAGCACCCAGCACCCTGAGTACTGATCACCGAGCACCCCGAGCACTGAGCACCCAGCACCCTGAGTACTGAGCACCCAGCACCCTGAATACTGTGCACCCAGCACCCTGAGTACTGAGCACCCAGCACCCTGAGCACTGAGCACAAAGCACGCTGAGTACTGAGCACTGAACACCCTGAGTACTGAGCACCGAGGACCCTGAGCACTGAGCAACCAGCACGCTGAGTACTGAGCACTGAGCACCCTGAGTACTGAGCACCTAGCACCCCAAGCTCTGAGCACCCAGCACCCTGAGTACTGAGCACCCAGTACCCTGAGTACTGAGCACCCCGAGTACTGAGCACCCAGCACCCCGAGCACTGAGCACCCAGCACCCTGAGTACTGAGAACAGATCACCCCGAGCACGGAGCACCCAGGACCCCGAGCACTGAGTACTGAGCACCCAGCACCCTGAGTACTGAGCACCGAGCTCCCCGAGCACTGAGCACCCAGCACCCTGAGCACTGAGCACCCAGCACCCTGAGCACTGAACACCCAGCACCCTGAGTACTGAGCACCCAGCACGCTGAGTACTGAGCACTCAGCACCCTGAGCACTGAGCACCCAGCACCCTGAGTACTGAGCACTGAGCACCCAGCACCCCGAGCACTGAGCACCCAGCACCCTGTGTACTGAGCACTGAGCACCCTGATTACTAAGCACCCAGCACCCTGAGTACTGAGCACCCAGGACCCTGAGCACTGAGCACCCAGCTGCCAGAGCACTGAGCACCCAGCACCCTGAGCACTGAGCACCCAGCACCCTGAGCACTGAGCACCCAGCTCCCAGAGCAATCAGCACCCATCACCCCGATCACTGAGCACCCAGCACCCTGAGCACTGAGCACCCAGCACCCTGAGCACTGAGCACCCAGCTCCCTGAGCACTGAGCACCCAGCACCCTGAGCACTGAGCACCCAGCACCCTGAGTACTGAGCACCCAGCACCCTGAGTACTGAGCACCCAGCACCCTGAGTACTGAGCACCGAGCACCCTGAGTACTGAGCACCGAGCACCCTGAGTACTGAGCACCCAGCACCCTGAGCACTGAGCACCCAGCACACTGAGTACTGAGCACCCAGCACCCTGAGTACTGAGCACCCAGCACCCCGAGCACTGAGCACCCAGCACCCTGAGTACTGAGCACCTAGCACCCTGAGCACTGAGCACCGAGCACCCTGAGTACTGAACACCCAGCACCCTGAGCACTGAGCACTGAGCACCCAGCACCCTGAGCACTGAGAACTGAGCACCCAGCACCCCGAGCACTGAGCACCCAGCACCCTGAGCACCCAGCACCCTGAGCACTGAGCACCCTGAGCACTGAGCACCCTGAGCACTGAGCACTGAGCTCCCAGCACCCTGAGTACTGAGCACCCAACACTCTGAGCACTGAGCATCCAGCACGCTGAGTACTGAGCACTGAGCACACAGCACCCTGAGTACTGAGTACCCAGCACCCCGAGCACTGAGCACCCAGCGCCCCGAGCACTGAGCACCCAGCACCCTGAGCACTGAGCACTGAGCACACTGAGCACTGAGCACCCAGCACCCCGAGTACTGAGCACTGAGCACCCTGAGTACTGAGCACCCAACACCCTGAGCACTGAGCACCCAGCCCCCTGAGTACTGAGCACCCAGCACCATGAGTACTGAGCACCCAGCACCCTGAGTACTGAGCACCCAGCACCCCGAGCACTGAGCACCCAGCACCCCGAGCACTGAGCACCCAGCGCCCTGAGCACTGAGCACCCAGCACCCTGAGCACTGAGCACCCAGCCCCCTGAGTACTGAGCACCCAGCACCATGAGTACTGAGCACCCAGCACCCTGAGTACTGAGCACCGAGCACCCCGAGCACTGAGCACCCAGCACCCTGAGCACTGAGCACCCTGAGGACTGAGCACCCAGCACATTGAGCACCGAGCACCCCGAGCACTGAGCACCCAGCACCCTGAGCACTGAGCACCCTGAGCACTGAGCACCCAGCACACCGAGCACTGAGCACCCAGCACCCTGAGTACTGAGCACCCAGCACCCTGAGCACTGAGCACCCAGCACCCTGAGTACTGAGCACCCTGAGTACTGATCACCGATCACCCTGAGCACTGAGCACCCAGCACCCTGAGTACTGAGCACCCAGCACCCTGAGCACTGAGCACCCAGCACCCTGAGCACTGAGCACCCAGCACCCTGAGTACTGAGCACCCAGAACCCTGAGTACTGAGTACAAAGCACCCTGAGCACTGAGCACCCAGCACCCTGAGTACTGAGCACCGAGCACACTAAGTACTGAGCACCAAGCACCCTGAGTACTGAGCACCCAGCACCCTGAGCACTGAGCACCCAGCACCCTGAGTACTGAGCACCCAGCACCCTGAGTACTGAGCACGCAGCGCCCTGAGTACTGAGCACCCAGCACCCTGAGTACTGAGCACCCAGCACCCTGAGTACTGAGCACCGAGCACCCCGAGCACTGAGCAACCAGCACCCTGAGTACTGAGCACTGAGCACCCTGAGTACTGAACACCGAACACGATGAGTACTGAGCACCCAGCACCCTGAGGACTGAGCACCCAGCACCCTGAACACTGAGCACCCAGCACCCTGAGTACTGAGCCCCCAGCACCCTGAGTACTGAGCACCCAGCACCCTGAGCACTGAGCACCCAGCACCCCGAGCACTGAGCACCCAGCACCCCGAGCACTGAGCACCCAGCACCCCGAGTACTGAGCACCCAGCACCCTGAGCACTGAGCACCCAGCACCCTGAGCACTGAGCACCCAGCACCCTGAGTACTGAGTACTCAGCACCCTGAGCACTGAGCACCCAGCACCCTGAGTACTGATCACCGAGCACCCCGAGCACTGAGCACCCAGCACCCTGAGTACAGAGCACCCAGCACCCTGAGTACTGAGCACCCAGCACCCTGAGTACTGAGCACCCAGCACCCTGAGCACTGAGCACAAAGCACGCTGAGTACTGAGCACTGAGCCCCCTGAGTACTGAGCACCGAGGACCCTGAGCACTGAGCACCCAGCACGCTGAGTACTGAGCACTGAGCACCCTGAGTACTGAGCACCTAGCACCCTGAGTACTGAGCACCCAGCACCCTGAGCACTGAGCAGCCAGCACCCTCAGCACTGAGCACCCAGCACCCTGAGCACTGAGCACCCAGTACCCCGAGTACTGAGCACCCAGCACCCCGAGTACTGAGCACCGAGCACCCCGAGCACTGAGCACCCAGCACCCTGAGTACTGAGCACCCAGTACCCTGAGTACTGAGCACCCCGAGTACTGAGCACCCAGCACCCCGAGCACTGAGCACCCAGCACCCTGAGTACTGAGAACAGATCACCCTGAGTACTGAGCACCCAGCACCCTGAGTACTGAGAACCGAGCACCCTGAGTACTGAGCACCCAGCACCCTGAGTACTGAGCCCCCAGCACCCTGAGCACTGAGCACCCAGCACACCGAGCACTGAGCACCCAGCACCCCGAGAATGAGCACCCAGCACCCTGAGTACTGAGCACCCAGCACCCCGAGCACGGAGCACCCAGGACCCCGAGCACTGAGTACTGAGCACCCAGCACCCTGAGTACTGAGCACCGAGCTCCCCGAGCACTGAGCACCCAGCACCCTGAGCACTGAGAACCCAGCACCCTGAGCACTGAGCACCCAGCACCCTGAGCACTGAGCACCCAGCACCCTGAGCACTGAGCACCCAGCACCCAGAGCACTGAGCACCCAGCACCCTGAGCACTGAGCACCCAGCACCCTGAGTACTGAGCACCCAGCACCCTGAGTACTGAGCACCCTGAGTACTGAGCACCGATCACCCTGAGCACTGAGCACCCAGCACCCTGAGTACTGAGCACCCAGCACCCTGAGCACTGAGCACCCAGCACCCTGAGCATTGAGCACCCAGCACCCTGAGTACTGAGCACCCAGAACCCTGAGTACTGAGTACAAAGCACCCTGAGCACTGAGCACCCAGCACCCTGAGTACTGAGCACGGAGCACCCTGAGTACTGAGCACCCAGCACCCTGAGTACTGAGCACCCAGCACCCTGAGCACTGAGCACGCAGCACCCTGAGTACTGAGCACCCAGCACCCTGAGTACTGAGCACTGATCACCCTGAGCACTGAGCACCCAGCACCCCGAGCACTGAGCACCCAGCACCCTGAGTACTGAGCACCTAGCACCCTGAGCACTGAGCACCGAGCACCCTGAGTACTGAACACCCAGCACCCTGAGCACTGAGCACTGAGCACCCAGCACCCTGAGCACTGAGCACTGAGCACCCAGCACCCCGAGCACTGAGCACCCAGCACCCTGAGCACCCAGCACCCTGAGCACTGAGCACCCTGAGCACTGAGCACCCTGAGCACTGAGCACTGAGCACCCAGCACCCTGAGTACTGAGCACCCAACACTCTGAGCACTGAGCATCCAGCACGCTGAGTACTGAGCACTGAGCACACAGCACCCTGAGCACTGAGCACCCAGCACCATGAGCACTGAGCACTGAGCACCCAGCACCCCGAGCACTGAGCACACAGCACCCTGACCACCCAGCACCCTGAGCACTGAGCACCCTGAGTACTGAGCACCCAGCACCCTGAGCACTGAGCACACAGCACCCTGAGTACTGAGCACCCTGAGTACTGAGCACCGATCACCCTGAGCACTGAGCACCCAGCACCCTGAGTACTGAGCACACAGCACCCTGAGCACTGAGCACCCAGCACCCTGAGCACTGAGCACCCAGCACCCTGAGTACTGAGCACCCAGAAACCTGAGTACTGAGTACAAAGCACCCTGAGCACTGTGCACCCAGCACCCTGAGTACTGAGCACCGAGCACCCTGAGTACTGAGCACCCAGCACCCTGAGTACTGAGCACCCAGCACCCTGAGCACTGAGCACCCAGCACCCTGAGTACTGAGCACCCAGCACCCTGAGTACTGAGCACCCAGCACCCTGAGTACTGAGCACCGAGCACCCCGAGCACTGAGCAACCAGCACCCTGAGTAATGAGCACTGAGCACCCTGAGTACTAAGCACCGAACACCCTGAGTACTGAGCACCCAGCACCCTGAGGACTGAGCACCCACCACCCTGAGCACTGAGCACCCAGCACCCTGAGTAATGAGCACCCAGCACCCTGAGTACTGAGCACCCAGCACCCTGAGCACTGAGCACCCAGCACCCCGAGCACTGAGCACCCAGCACCCCGAGCACTGAGCACCAAGCACCCTGAGCACTGAGCACCCAGCACCCTGAGCACTGAGCACCCAGCACCCTGAGTACTGAGTACTCAGCACCCTGAGCACTGAGCACCCAGCACCCTGAGTACTGATCACCGAGCACCCCGAGCACTGAGCACCCAGCACCCTGAGTACTGAGCACCCAGCACCCTGAATACTGTGCACCCAGCACCCTGAGTACTGAGCACCCAGCACCCTGAGCACTGAGCACAAAGCACGCTGAGTACTGAGCACTGAACACCCTGAGTACTGAGCACCGAGGACCCTGAGCACTGAGCAACCAGCACGCTGAGTACTGAGCACTGAGCACCCTGAGTACTGAGCACCTAGCACCCCAAGCTCTGAGCACCCAGCACCCTGAGTACTGAGCACCCAGTACCCTGAGTACTGAGCACCCCGAGTACTGAGCACCCAGCACCCCGAGCACTGAGCACCCAGCACCCTGAGTACTGAGAACAGATCACCCCGAGCACGGAGCACCCAGGACCCCGAGCACTGAGTACTGAGCACCCAGCACCCTGAGTACTGAGCACCGAGCTCCCCGAGCACTGAGCACCCAGCACCCTGAGCACTGAGCACCCAGCACCCTGAGCACTGAACACCCAGCACCCTGAGTACTGAGCACCCAGCACGCTGAGTACTGAGCACTCAGCACCCTGAGCACTGAGCACCCAGCACCCTGAGTACTGAGCACTGAGCACCCAGCACCCCGAGCACTGAGCACCCAGCACCCTGTGTACTGAGCACTGAGCACCCTGATTACTAAGCACCCAGCACCCTGAGTACTGAGCACCCAGGACCCTGAGCACTGAGCACCCAGCTGCCAGAGCACTGAGCACCCAGCACCCTGAGCACTGAGCACCCAGCACCCTGAGCACTGAGCACCCAGCTCCCAGAGCAATCAGCACCCATCACCCCGATCACTGAGCACCCAGCACCCTGAGCACTGAGCACCCAGCACCCTGAGCACTGAGCACCCAGCTCCCTGAGCACTGAGCACCCAGCACCCTGAGCACTGAGCACCCAGCACCCTGAGTACTGAGCACCCAGCACCCTGAGTACTGAGCACCCAGCACCCTGAGTACTGAGCACCGAGCACCCTGAGTACTGAGCACCGAGCACCCTGAGTACTGAGCACCCAGCACCCTGAGCACTGAGCACCCAGCACACTGAGTACTGAGCACCCAGCACCCTGAGTACTGAGCACCCAGCACCCCGAGCACTGAGCACCCAGCACCCTGAGTACTGAGCACCTAGCACCCTGAGCACTGAGCACCGAGCACCCTGAGTACTGAACACCCAGCACCCTGAGCACTGAGCACTGAGCACCCAGCACCCTGAGCACTGAGAACTGAGCACCCAGCACCCCGAGCACTGAGCACCCAGCACCCTGAGCACCCAGCACCCTGAGCACTGAGCACCCTGAGCACTGAGCACCCTGAGCACTGAGCACTGAGCTCCCAGCACCCTGAGTACTGAGCACCCAACACTCTGAGCACTGAGCATCCAGCACGCTGAGTACTGAGCACTGAGCACACAGCACCCTGAGTACTGAGTACCCAGCACCCCGAGCACTGAGCACCCAGCGCCCCGAGCACTGAGCACCCAGCACCCTGAGCACTGAGCACTGAGCACACTGAGCACTGAGCACCCAGCACCCCGAGTACTGAGCACTGAGCACCCTGAGTACTGAGCACCCAACACCCAGAGTTCTGATCACCCAGCACCCTGAGAACTGAGCACCCAGCACCCTGAGTACTGAGCACCGAGCACCCTGAGTACTGAGCACCCAGCAACCTGAGCACTGAGCACTGAGCACCCAGCACCTTGAGCACTGAGCACTGACCACCCAGCACCCCGAGCACTGAGCACCCAGCACCCCGAGCACTGAGCACCCAGCGCCCTGAGCACTGAGCACCCAGCACACTGAGCACTGAGCAACCAGCCCCCTGAGTACTGAGCACCCAGCACCATGAGTACTGAGCACCCAGCACCCTGAGCACTGAGCACCCTGAGGACTGAGCACCCAGCACCCTGAGCACTGAGCACCCAGCACCCTGAGTACTGAGCACCGATCACCCTGAGCACTGAGCACCCAGCACCCCGAGCACTGAGCACCCAGCACCCTGAGTACTGAGCACCCAGCACCCTGAGCACTGAGCACCCAGCACCCTGAGTACTGAGCACCCTGAGTACTGAGCACCGATCACCCTGAGCACTGAGCACCGAGCACCCTGAGTACTGAGCACCCAGCTCCCTGAGTACTGAGCACACAGCACCCTGAGCACTGAGCACCCAGCACCCTGAGTACTGAGCACCCAGCACCCTGAGTACTGAGCACCCAGCACCCAGAGTACTGAGCACCCAGCACCCCGAGCACGGAGCACACAGGACCCCGAGCACTGAGTACTGAGCACCCAGCACCCTGAGTACTGAGCACCGAGCTAACCGAGCACTGAGCACCCTGAGTACTGAGCACCCAGCACCCCGATCACTGAGCACCCAGCACCCTGAGCACTGAGCACCCAGCACCCTGAGCACTGAGCACCGAGCACCCCGAGCGCTGAGCACACAGCACCCTGAGCACTGAGCACCCAGCACCCTGAGTACTGAGCACTGAGCACCCAGCACCCCGAGCACTGAGCACCCAGCACCCTGAGCACTGAGCACCGAGCACCCCGAGCGCTGAGCACACAGCACCCTGAGCACTGAGCACCCAGCACCCTGAGTACTGAGCACTGAGCACCCAGCACCCCGAGCACTGAGCACCCAGCACCCTGTGTACTGAGCACCGAGCACCCCGAGCGCTGAGCACCCAGCACCCTGAGCACTCAGCACCCAGCACCCCGAGCACTGAGCACCCAGCACCCTGAGCACTGAGCACCCAGCACCATGAGCACGGAGCACCCCGAGCACTGAGCACCCAGCACCCTGATCACGGAGCACCCAGCACCCTGAGTACTGAGCACCCAACACCCAGACTACTGAGCTCCCAGCACCCTGAGCACTGAGCACCCAGCACCCTGAGTACTGAGCACCCAGCACCCTGAGTACTGAACACCCAGCACCCTGAGCACTGAGCACTGAGCACCCTGAGCACTGAGTACTGAGCACTGAGCACCCTGAGCACTGAGCACCCAGCACCCCGAGTACTGAGCACCCAGCACCCCGAGCACTGAGCACCCAGCGCCCCGAGCACTGAGCACCCAGCACCCCGAGCACTGAGCACTGAGCACCCTGAGCACTGAGCACCCAGCACCCCGAGTACTGAGCACTGAGCACCCTGAGTACTGAGCACCAAGCACCCCGAGTACTGAGCACTGAGCACCCTGAGTACTGAGCACCCAGCACCCTGAGCACTGTGCACCCAGCACCCTGAGTACTGAGCACTGAAAACCCTGAGTACTGAGCACCCAGCACGCTGAGTACTGAGCACCCAGCACCCTGATCACTGAGCACGGAGCACCCCGAGGACTGAGCACCCAGCACCCTGAGCACTGAGCACCCAGCAACTTGAGTACTGAGCACCGAGCACAACGAGCACTGAGCACCCAGCACCCTGAGTACTGAGCACCCAGCACTCTGAGCACTGAGCACCCAGCTCCCTGAGCACTGAGCACCCAGCACCCCAAGCACTGAGCACCCAGCACCCTGAGTACTGAGTACAGAGCACCCTGAGCACTGAGCACCCAGCACCCTGAGTACTGAGCACCCAGCACCCTGAGTACTGAGCAACCAGCACCCTGAGCACTGAGCACTGAGCACCCAGCACCCTGAGCACTGAGCACTGAGCACCCAGCACCACAGCCCTGAGCACCCAGCACCCCGAGCATTGAGCACCCAGCACCCTGAGCACTGAGCACCCAGCACCCTGAGTACTGAGCAACCAGCAACCTGAGTACTGAGCACCCAGCACCCTGAGTACTGAGCACTCAGCACCCTGAGTACTGAGCACCGAGCACACCGAGCAATGAGCACCCAGCACCCTGAGCACTGAGCACCCGGAGGACTGAGCACCCAGCACTCTGAGCACTGAGCACCGATCACTCTGAGCAGTGAGCACCCAGCACCCCGAGCACTGAGCACCCAGCACCCTGAGTACCGAGCACCCAGCACCCCGAGTACTGAGCACCCAGCACCCTGAGTACTGAGCACCCAGCACCCCGAGCACTGAGCACCCAGCACCCTGAGTACTGAGCACCCTGAGTACTGAGCACTGAGCACAGAGCATCCTGAGTACTGAGCACCCAGCACCCTGAGTACTGAGCACCCAGCACCCTGAGTACTGAGCACCCAGCACCCTGAGCACTGAGCACCGAGCACCCTGAGTACTGAACACCCAGCACCCTGAGCACTCAGCACTGAGCACCCAGCACCCTGAGCACTGAGCCCTGAGCACCCAGCACCCCGAGCACTGAGCACCCAGCACCCTGAGCACCCAGCACCCTGAGCACTGAGCACCCTGAGCACTGAGCACCCTGAGCACTGAGCACTGAGCACCCAGCACCCTGAGTACTGAGCACCCAACACTCTGAGTACTGAGCACCCAGCACCCTGAGTACTGAGCACCCAGCACCCCGAGCACTGAGCACCCAGCACCCTGAGTACTGAGCACCCTGAGTACTGAGCACTGAGCACAGAGCATCCTGAGTACTGAGCACCCAGCACCCTGAGTACTGAGCACCCAGCACCCTGAGTACTGAGCACCCTGAGTACTGAGCACTGAGCACAGAGCATCCTGAGTACTGAGCACCCAGCACCCTGAGTACTGAGCACCCAGCACCCTGAGTACTGAGCACCCAGCACCCTGAGCACTGAGCACCGAGCACCCTGAGTACTGAACACCCAGCACCCTGAGCACTCAGCACTGAGCACCCAGCACCCTGAGCACTGAGCACTGAGCACCCAGCACCCCGAGCACTGAGCACCCAGCACCCTGAGCACCCAGCACCCTGAGCACTGAGCACCCTGAGCACTGAGCACCCTGAGCACTGAGCACTGAGCACCCAGCACCCTGAGTACTGAGCACCCAGCACCCTGAGTACTGAGCACCCAGCACCCCGAGCACTGAGCACCCAGCACCCTGAGCACTGAGCACCCAGCACCCTGAGTACTGAGCAACCAGCAACCTGAGTACTGAGCACCCAGCACCCTGAGTACTGAGCACTCAGCACCCTGAGTACTGAGCACCCAGCACCCTGAGTACTGAGCCCCCAGCACCCTGAGCACTGAGCACTGAGCACCCAGCACCCTGAGAACTGAGCACTGAGCACACAGCACCCTGAGTACTGAGCACCCAGCACCCCGACCACTGAGCACCCAGCGCCCCGAGCACTGAGCACCCAGCACCCCGAGCACTGAGCACCCAGCGCCCCGAGCACTGAGCACCCAGCACCCCGAGCACTGAGCACTGAGCACACTGAGCACTGAGCACCCAGCACCCCGAGTACTGAGCACTGAGCGCCCTGAGTACTGAGCACCCAGCACCCCGAGTACTGAGCACTGAGCACCCTGAGTACTGAGCACCCAGCACCCTGAGCACTGAGAACCCTGAGTACTGAGCACCGAGCACCCTGAGTACTGAGCACCCAGCCCCCTGAGCACTGAGCACGGAGCACCCCGAGGACTGAGCACCCCGCACCCTGAGCACTGAGCACCCAGCACCTTGAGTACTGAGCACCGAGCACCCCGAGCACTGAGCACCCAGCACCCTGAGTACTGAGCACCCAACACCCAGAGTACTGAGCACCCAGCACCCTGATCACTGAGCACCCAGCACCCTGAGTACTGAGCACCCAGCACCCTGAGTACTGAGCACCCAGCACCCTGAGCACTGAGCACTGAGCACCCAGCACCCTGAGCACTGAGCACTGACCACCCAGCACCCCGAGCACTGAGCACCCAGCACCCCGAGCACTGAGCACCCAGGGCCCTGAGCACTGAGCACACAGCACACTGAGCACTGAGCACCCAGCCCCCTGAGTACTGAGCACCCAGCACCATGAGTACTGAGCACCCAGCACCCTGAGTACTGAGCACCGAGCACCCCGAGCACTGAGCACCCAGCACCCTGAGCACTGAGCACCCTGAGGACTGAGCACCCAGCACCCTGAGCACCGAGCACCCCGAGCACTGAGCACCCAGCACCCTGAGCACTGAGCACCCTGAGCACTGAGCACCCAGCACACCGAGCACTGAGCACCCAGCACCCTGAGTACTGAGCAAACAGCACCCTGAGCACTGAGCACCCAGCACCCTGAGTACTGAGCACCCTGAGTACTGAGCACCGATCACCCTGAACACTGAGCTTCAGCACCCTGTGTACTGAGCACCCAGCACCCTGAGCACTGAGCACCCAGCACCCTGAGCACTGAGAACCCAGCACCCTGAGTACTGAGCACCCAGAACCCTGAGTACTGAGTACAAAGCACCCTGAGCACTGAGCACCCAGCACCCTGAGTACTGAGCACCGAGCACACTAAGTACTGAGCACCAAGCACCCTGAGTAGTGAGCACCCAGCACCCTGAGCACTGAGCACCCAGCACCCTGAGTACTGAGCACCCAGCACTCTGAGTACTGAGCACCCAGCACCCTGAGTACTGAGCACCCAGCACCCTGAGTACTGAGCACACAGCACCTTGAGTACTGAGCACCGAGCACCCCGAGCACTGAGCAACCAGCACCCTGAGTACTGAGCACTGAGCACCCTGAGTACTGAGCACCGAACACCCTGAGTACTGAGCACCCAGCACCCTGAGGACTGAGCACCCAGCACCCTGAACACTGAGCACCCAGCACCCTGAGTACTGAGCCCCCAGCACCCTGAGTACTGAGCACCCAGCACCCCGAGCACTGAGCACCCAGCACCCCGAGCACTGAGCACCCAGCACCCCGAGCACTGAGCACCCAGCACCCCGAGCACTGAGCACCCAGCACCCTGAGCACTGAGCACCCAGCACCCTGAGCACTGAGCACCCAGCACCCTGAGTACTGAGTACTCAGCACCCTGAGCACTGAGCACCCAGCACCCTGAGTACTGATCATCGAGCACCCCGAGCACTGAGCACCCAGCACCCTGAGTACTGAGCACCCAGCACCCTGAGTACTGAGCACCCAGCACCCTGAGTACTGAGCACCCAGCACCCTGAGCACTGATCACAAAGCACGCTGAGTACTGAGCACTGAGCACCCTGAGTACTGAGCACCGAGGACCCTGAGCACTGAGCACCCAGCACGCTGAGTACTGAGCACTGAGCACCCTGAGTACTGAGCACCTAGCACCCTGAGTACTGAGCACCCAGCACCCTGAGCACTGAGCAGCCAGCACCCTCAGCACTGAGCACCCAGCACCCCGAGCACTGAGCACCCAGCACCCTGAGCACTGAGCACCCA
This sequence comes from Microtus oregoni, assembly GCF_018167655.1. Classification (NCBI taxonomy): domain Eukaryota; kingdom Metazoa; phylum Chordata; class Mammalia; order Rodentia; family Cricetidae; genus Microtus; species Microtus oregoni. The sequence goes on from NW_024543666.1 coordinate 17,601, forward strand.
GAACCACGAGTACTGAGCACCCAGCACCCCGAGTACTGAGCACCGAGCACCCCGAGCACTGAGCACCCAGCACCCTGAGTACTGAGCACCCAGTACCCTGAGTACTGAGCAACGAGCACCCCGAGCACTGAGCACCCAGCACCCTGAGTACTGAGCACCCAGTACCCTGAGTACTGAGTACCCCGAGTACTGAGCACCCAGCACCCCGAGCACTGAGCACCTAGCACCCTGAGTACTGAGAACAGATCACCCTGAGTACTGAGCACCCAGCACCCCGAGCACTGAGCACCCAGCACCCTGAGTACTGAGAACCGAGCACCCTGAGTACTGAGCACCCAGCACCCTGAGAACTGAGCCCCCAGCACCCTGAGCACTGAGCACCCAGCACACCGAGCACTGAGCACCCAGCACCCCGAGAATGAGCACCCAGCACCCTGAGTACTGAGCACCCAGCACCCCGAGCACGGAGCACCCAGGACCCCGAGCACTGAGTACTGAGCACCCAGCACCCTGAGTACTAAGCACCCAGCACCCTGAGTACTGAGCACCCAGGACCCTGAGCACTGAGCACCGAGCACCCCGAGCACTGAGCACCCAGCACCCTGAGCACTCAGCACCCATCACCCCGATCACTGAGCACCCAGCACCCTGAGCACTGAGCACCCAGCACCCTGAGCACTGAGCACCCAGCACCCAGAGCACTGAGCACCCAGCACCCTGAGCACTGAGCACCCAGCACCCTGAGTACTGAGCACCCTGCACCCTGAGTACTGAGCACCCAGACCCCGAGCACTGAGGACCCAGCACCCCTAGCACTGTGCACCCAGCACCCTGAGTACTGAGAACCCAGCACCCTGAGTACTGAGCACCCAGCACCCTGAGCACTGAGCACCCAGCAGCCCGAGCACTGAGCACCCAGCATCCTGAGCACTGGGCACTGAGCACCCAGCATCCCGAGTACTAAGCACCCAGCACCCTGAGTACTGAGCACCCAGCACCCTGAATAATGAGCACCCAGCACCCCGAGCACTGAGCACCCAGCACCCTGAGCACTGAGCACCCAACACCCTGAGTACTGAGCATCAAGCACGCTGAGCACTGAGCACCCAGCACCCTGAGCACTGAGCACCCAGCACCCTGAGCACTGAGCACTCAGCACCTTGAGTACTGAGCACCGAGCAACCCGAGCACTGAGCACCGGGTAACCCGAGCACTGAGCACCCAGCACCCTGAGTACTGAGCACCAAGCACCCTGAGTACTGAGCACTGAGCACTGACCACCCTGAGCACTGAGCACCAAGCACCCTGAGCACTGAGCACCCAGCATCCTGAGCACTGAGTACTGAGCACCCAGCACCCTGAGCACTGAGCAGCCAGCACCCTGAGCACTGAGCACCAAGCACCCTGAGTACTGAGCACCCAGCACCACAAACACTGAGCACCGAGCACCCTGAGAACTGAGCACCGAGCACCCTGAGTACTGAGCAGCCAGCACCATGAGTACTGAGCCCCGAGCACCCAGAGTACTGAGCAACCTGAGTACTGAGCACCCAGTACCCCGAGAATGAGCACACAGCACCATGAGTACTGAGCACCGAGCACCCTGAGCACTGAGCACCCAGCACCCTGAGTACTGAGCACCAAGCACCCTGAGTTCTGAGCACCCAGCACCCTGAGTACTGAGCACCCAGCACCATGAGTACTGAGCCCCGAGCACCCAGAGTACTGAGCAACCTGAGTACTGAGCACCCAGTACCCCGAGAATGAGCACCCAGCACCATGAGTACTGAGCACCGAGCACCCTGATTTCTGAGCACCCAGCACCCTGAGCACTGAGCACACAGAGTACTGAGCAACCAGCACCGTGAGCACTGAGCACCCAGCACCCCGAGCACTGAGCACCCAGCACCACGACCACTGAGCACTGAGCACCCTGAGCACTGAGGACCCAGCACCCCGAGCACTGAGCACCCAGCACCCTGAGTACTGAGCACCCAGCACCCTGAGCACTGAGGACCCAGCATCCCGAGCACTGAGCACCCAGCACGCTGAGTACTGAGCACTGAGCACCCAGCACCCTGAGTACTGAGCACATAGCACCCTGAGTACTGAGCACCCAGCACCCCAAGCACTGAGCACTGAGCAACCTGAGTACTGAGCACTGAGCACCCTTAGTACTGAGCACCGAGCACACTGAGTACTGAGCACCCAGCACCCCGAGCACTGAGCACTGAGCAACCTGAGTGCTGAGCAACAAGCACCCCGAGTACTGAGCACTGAGCACCCTGAGTACTGAGCACAAAGCACCCTGAGCACTGAGCACCCAGCACCCTGAGTACTGAGCACTGAGAACCCTGAGTACTGAACACCGAGCACCCTGAGTACTGAGCACCCAGCACGCTGATCACTGAGCACGGAGCACCCCGAGGGCTGAGCACCCAGCACCCTGAGCACTGAGCACCCAGCACCTTGAGTACTGAGCACCGAGCACCCCGAGCACTGAGCACCCAGCACCACCCTCAGCACTGAGCACCCAGCACCCTGAGCACTGAGCACCCAGCACCCTGAGCACTGAGCACGCAGCACCCCGAGCACTGAGCACCCAGCACCCTGAGTACTGAGCACAGAGCACCCTGAGCACTGAGCACCCAGCACACTGAGTACTGAGCACCCAGCACCCTGAGTACTGAGCAACCAGCAACCTGAGCACTGAGCACTGAGCACCCAGCACCCTGAGCACTGAGCACTGAGCACCCAGCACCACAGCCCTGAGCACCCAGCACCCTGAGCACTGAGCACCCAGCACCCTGAGCACTGAGCACCCAGCACCCTGAGCACCCAGCACCCTGAGTACTGAGCACCCAGCACCCGGAGTACTGAGCACCCAGCACCCTGAGTACTGAGCACCGAGCACCCCGAGCACTGAGCACCCAGCACCCTGAGCACTGAGCACCCGGAGGACTGAGCACCCAGCACCCTGATAACTGAGCACCGATCACCCTGAGAACTGAGCACCCAGCACCCTGAGTACTGAGCACTGAGAACCCTGAGTACTGAGCACCGAGCACCCTGAGTACTGAGCACCCAGCACCCTGAGCACTGAGCACGGAGCACCCCGAGGACTGAGCACCCAGCACCCTGAGCACTGAGCACCCAGCACCTTGAGTACTGAGCACCGAGCACCCCGAGCACTGAGCACCCAGCACCCTGAGCACTGAGCACCCAGCACCCCGAGAACTGAGCACCCAGCACCCTGAGTACTGAGCACCCAACACCCAGAGTACTGAGCACCCATCACCCTGAGAACTGAGCACCCAGCACCCTGAGTACTGAGCACCCAGCACCCTGATTACTGAGCACCCAACACCCTGAGTACTGAGCACCCAGCACCCTGAGTACTGAGCACCCAGCACCCTGAGCACTGAGCAGTGAGCACCCAGCACCTTGAGCACTGAGCACTGACCACCCAGCACCCCGAGCACTGAGCACCCAGCACCCCGAGCACTGAGCACCCAGCGCCTTGAGCACTGAGCACCCAGCACCCTGAGCACTGAGCACCCAGTCCCCTGAGTACTGAGCACCCAGCACCATGAGTACTGAGCACCCAGCACCCTGAGTAATGAGCACTCAGCACCCTGAGTACTGAGCACCGAGCACCCCGAGCACTGAGCTCCCAGCACCCTGAGCACTGAGCACCCTGAGGACTGAGCACCCAGCACCCTGAGCACTGAGCACCCAGCACCCTGAGTACTGAGCACCGATCACCCTGAGCACTGAGCACCCAGCACCCCGAGCACTGAGCACCCAGCACCCTGAGTACTGAGCACACAGCACCCTGAGCACTGAGCACGCAGCACCCTGAGTACTGAGCAACCTGAGTACTGAGCACCGATCACCCTGAGCACTGAGCACCCAGCACCCTGAGTACTGAGCACCCAGCACCCTGAGCAATGAGCACCCAGCACCCTGAGCACTGAGCACCCAGCACCCTGAGTACTGAGCACCCAGCACCCTGAGTACTGAGTACCCAGAACCCTGAGCACTGAGCACCCAGCACCCTGAGTACTGAGCACCGAGCACCCTGAGTACTGAGCACCCAGCACCCTGAGTACTGAGCACTAACCACCCTGAGCACTGAGCACCCAGCACCCTGAGTACTGAGCACCCAGCACCCTGAGTACTGAGCACCCAGCACCCAGAGCACTGAGCACTCAGCACCCAGGACCCCGAGCACTGAGTATTGAGCACCCAGCACCCTGAGTACTGAGCACGCAGCACGCTGAGTACTGAGCACCCAGCACCCCGAGAACTGAGCACCCAGCACCATGAGTACTGAGCACTGAGAACCCTGAGTACTGAGCACCGAGCACCCTGAGTACTGAGCACCCAGCACCCTGAGCACTGAGCACGGAGCACCCCGAGGACTGAGCACCCAGCACCCTGAGCACTGAGCACCCAGCACCTTGAGTACTGAGCACCGAGCACCCCGAGCACTGAGCACCCAGCACCCTGAGCACTGAGCACCCAGCACCCCGAGAACTGAGCACCCAGCACCCTGAGTACTGAGCACCCAACACCCAGAGTACTGAGCACCCATCACCCTGAGAACTGAGCACCCAGCACCCTGAGTACTGAGCACCCAGCACCCTGATTACTGAGCACCCAACACCCTGAGTACTGAGCACCCAGCACCCTGAGTACTGAGCACCCAGCACCCTGAGCACTGAGCAGTGAGCACCCAGCACCTTGAGCACTGAGCACTGACCACCCAGCACCCCGAGCACTGAGCACCCAGCACCCCGAGCACTGAGCACCCAGCGCCTTGAGCACTGAGCACCCAGCACCCTGAGCACTGAGCACCCAGTCCCCTGAGTACTGAGCACCCAGCACCATGAGTACTGAGCACCCAGCACCCTGAGTAATGAGCACTCAGCACCCTGAGTACTGAGCACCGAGCACCCCGAGCACTGAGCTCCCAGCACCCTGAGCACTGAGCACCCTGAGGACTGAGCACCCAGCACCCTGAGCACTGAGCACCCAGCACCCTGAGTACTGAGCACCGATCACCCTGAGCACTGAGCACCCAGCACCCCGAGCACTGAGCACCCAGCACCCTGAGTACTGAGCACACAGCACCCTGAGCACTGAGCACGCAGCACCCTGAGTACTGAGCAACCTGAGTACTGAGCACCGATCACCCTGAGCACTGAGCACCCAGCACCCTGAGTACTGAGCACCCAGCACCCTGAGCAATGAGCACCCAGCACCCTGAGCACTGAGCACCCAGCACCCTGAGTACTGAGCACCCAGCACCCTGAGTACTGAGTACCCAGAACCCTGAGCACTGAGCACCCAGCACCCTGAGTACTGAGCACCGAGCACCCTGAGTACTGAGCACCCAGCACCCTGAGTACTGAGCACTAACCACCCTGAGCACTGAGCACCCAGCACCCTGAGTACTGAGCACCCAGCACCCTGAGTACTGAGCACCCAGCACCCAGAGCACTGAGCACTCAGCACCCAGGACCCCGAGCACTGAGTATTGAGCACCCAGCACCCTGAGTACTGAGCACGCAGCACGCTGAGTACTGAGCACCCAGCACCCCGAGAACTGAGCACCCAGCACCATGAGTACTGAGCACCCAGCACCCTGAGTACTGAGCACTCAGCACCCTGAGTACTGAGCACCGAGCACCCCGAGCACTGAGCACCCATCACCCTGAGCACTGAGCACCCTGAGGACTGAGCACCCAGCACCCTGAGCACTGAGCACCCAGCACCCTGAGTACTGAGCACCGATCACCCTGAGCACTGAGCACCCAGCATCCTGAGCACTGAGTACTGAGCACCCAGCACCCTGAGCACTGAGCAGCCAGCACCCTGAGCACTGAGCAACAAGCAACCTGAGTAATGAGCACACAGCACCACAAACACTGAGCACCGAGCACCCTGAGTACTGAGCACCCAGTACCCCGAGAATGAGCACCCAGCACCATGAGTACTGAGCACCGAGCACCCTGAGCACTGAGCACCCAGCACCCTGAGTACTGAGCACCAAGTACCCTGAGATCTGAGCACCCAGCACCCTGAGTACTGAGCACCCAGCACCATGAGTACTGAGCCCCGAGCACCCAGAGTACTGAGCAACCTGAGTACTGAGCACCCAGTACCCCGAGAATGAGCACCCAGCACCATGAGTACTGAGCACCGAGCACCCTGAGTTCTGAGCACCCAGCACCCTGAGCACTGACCACACAGAGTACTGAGCAACCAGCACCGTGAGCACTGAGCACCCAGCACCCCGAGCACTGAGCACCCAGCACCCCGACCACTGAGCACTGAGCACCCTGAGCACTGAGGACCCAGCACCCCGAGCACTGAGCACCCAGCACCCTGAGTACTGAGCACCCAGCACCCTGAGCACTGAGGACCCAGCATCCCGAGCACTGAGCACCCAGCACGCTGAGTACTGAGCACTGAGCACCCAGCACCCTGAGTACTGAGCACCCAGCACCCTGAGTACTGAGCACCCAGCACCCCAAGCACTGAGCACTGAGCAACCTGAGTACTGAGCACTGAGCACCCTTAGTACTGAGCACCGAGCACCCTGAGTACTGAGCACCCAGCACCCCGAGCACTGAGCACTGAGCAACCTGAGTGCTGAGCAACAAGCACCCCGAGTACTGAGCACTGAGCACCCTGAGTACTGAGCACCCAGCACCCTGAGCACTGAGCACCCAGCACCCTGAGTACTGAGCACTGAGAACCCTGAGTACTGAACACCGAGCACCCTGAGTACTGAGCACCCAGCACCCTGATCACTGAGCACGGAGCACCCCGAGGACTGAGCACCCAGCACCCTGAGCACTGAGCACCCAGCACCTTGAGTACTGAGCACCGAGCACCCCGAGCACTGAGCACCCAGCACCCTGAGTACTGAGCACCCAGCACCCTGAGCACTGAGCACGGAGCACCCCGAGGACTGAGCACCCAGCACCCTGAGCACTGAGCACCCAGCACCTTGAGTACTGAGCACCGAGCACCCCGAGCACTGAGCACCCAGCACCCTGAGCACTGAGCACCCAGCACCCCGAGAACTGAGCACCCAGCACCCTGAGTACTGAGCACCCAACACCCAGAGTACTGAGCACCCAGCACCCTGAGAACTGAGCACCCAGCACCCTGAGTACTGAGCACCCAGCACCCTGAGTACTGAGCACCCAACACCCTGAGTACTGAGCACCCAGCACCCTGAGTACTGAGCACCCAGCACCCTGAGCACTGAGCAGTGAGCACCCAGCACCTTGAGCACTGAGCACTGACCACCCAGCACCCCGAGCACTGAGCACCCAGCACCCCGAGCACTGAGCACCCAGCGCCTTGAGCACTGAGCACCCAGCACCCTAAGTACTGAGCACCCAGTCCCCTGAGTACTGAGCACCCAGCACCATGAGTACTGAGCACCCAGCACCCTGAGTAATGAGCACTCAGCACCCTGAGTACTGAGCACTGAGCACCCCGAGCACTGAGCACCCAGCACCCTGAGCACTGAGCACCCTGAGGACTGAGCACCCAGCACCCTGAGCACTGAGCACCCAGCACCCTGAGTACTGAGCACCGATCACCCTGAGCACTGAGCACCCAGCACCCTGGGTACTGAGCACCCAGCACCCTGAGCACTGAGCACCCAGCACCCTGAGTACTGAGCACCCTGAGTACTGAGCACCGATCACCCTGAGCACTGAGCACCCAGCACCCTGAGTACTGAGCACCCAGCACCCTGAGCAATGAGCACGGAGCACCCTGAGCACTGAGCACCCAGCACCCTGAGTACTGAGCACCCAGCACCCTGAGTACTGAGTACCCAGCACCCTGAGCACTGAGCACCCAGCACCCTGAGTACTGAGCACCGAGCACCCTGAGTACTGAGCACCCAGCACCCTGAGTACTGAGCACCCACCACCCTGAGCACTGAGCACATAGCACCCTGAGTACTGAGCACCCAGCACCCTGAGTACTGAGCACCCAGCACCCAGAGCACTGAGCACCCAGCACCCTGAGCACTCAGCACCCAGGACCCCGAGCACTGAGTATTGAGCACCCAGCACCCTGAGTACTGAGCACGCAGCACGGTGAGTACTGAGCACCCAGCACCCCGAGAACTGAGCACCCAGCACCATGAGTACTGAGCACCCAGCACCCTGAGTACTGAGCACTCAGCACCCTGAGTACTGAGCACCGAGCACCCCGAGCACTGAGCACCCATCACCCTGAGCACTGAGCACCCTGAGGACTGAGCACCCAGCACCCTGAGCACTGAGCACCCAGCACCCTGAGGACTGAGCACCGATCACCCTGAGCACTGAGCACCCAGCACCCCGAGCACTGAGCACCCAGCACCCTGAGCACTGAGCACCCAGCACCCTGAGTACTGAGCACCCAGGACCCTGAGCACTGAGCACCGAGCACCCCGAGCACTGAGCACCCAGCACCCTGAGCACTCAGCACCCAGCACCCCGAGCACTGAGCACCCAGCACCCTGAGCACTGAGCACCCAGCACCCTGAGCACGGAGCACCCCGAGGACTGAGAACCCAGCACCCTGAGCACTGAGCACCCAGCACCTTGTGTACTGAGCACCGAGCACCTCGAGCACTAAGCACCCAGCACCCTGAGTACTGAGCACCCAGCACCCTGAGCACTGAGCACCCAGCACCCTGAGCACTGAGCACCCAGCACCCCGAGCACGGAGCACAAAGCACCCTGAGTACTGAGCACCCAACACCCAGAGTACTGAGCACCCAGCACCCTGAGCACTGTGCACCCAGCACCCTGAGTACTGAGCACCAAGCACCCTGAGTACTGAACACCCAGCACCCTCAGCACTGAGCACCCTGAGCACTGAGTACTGAGCAATGAGCACCCTGAGCACTGAGCACCCAGCACGCCGAGTACTGAGCACCCAGCACCCCGAGCACTGAGCACCCAGCGCCCCGAGCACTGAGCACACAGCACCCCGAGCACTGAGCACTGAGCACCCTGAGCACTGAGCACCCAGCACCCCGAGTACTGAGCACTGAGCACCCTGAGTACTGAGCACCAAGCAACCCGAGTACTGAGCACTGAGCACCCTGAGTACTGAGCACCCAGCACCCCGAGCACTGAGCACCCAGCACCCTGAGCACTAAGGACCCAGCACCCCGAGCACTGAGCACCCAGCACCCTGAATACTGAGCACCCAGCACCCTGAGCACTGAGGACCCAGCACCCCGAGCACTGAGCACCCAGCACGCTGAGTACTGAGCACTGAGCACCCAGCACCCCGAGTACTGAGCACTGAGCACCCTGAGTACTGAGCACCCAGCACCCTGAGCACTGAGCACCCAGCACCCTGAGTACTGAGCACTGAGAACCCTGAGTACTGAACACTGAGCACCCTGAGTACTGAGCACCCAGCACCCTGATCACTGAGCACGGAGCACCCCGAGGACTGAGCACCCAGCACCCTGAGCACTGAGCACCCAGCACCTTGAGTACTGAGCACCGAGCACCCCGAGCACTGAGCACCCAGCACCCTGAGTACTGAGCACCCAGCACCCTGAGCACTGAGCACGGAGCACCCCGAGGACTGAGCACCCAGCACCCCGAGCACTGAGCACCCAGCACCTTGAGTACTGAGCACCGAGCACCCCGAGCACTGAGCACCCAGCACCCTGAGCACTGAGCACCAAGCACCCTGAGCACTGAGCACCCAGCACCCCGAGAACTGAGCACCCAGCACCCTGAGTACTGAGCACCCAACACCCAGAGTACTGAGCACCCAGCACCCTGAGTACTGAGCACCCAGCACCCTGAGTACTGAGCACCCAGCACCCTGAGTACTTAGCACCCAGCACCCTGAGCACTGAGCACTGAGCACCCAGCACCTTGAGCACTGAGCACTGACCACCCAGCACCCCGAGCACTGAGCACCCAGCACCCCGAGCACTGAGCACCCAGCGTCCTGAGCACTGAGCACCCAGCACCCTGAGCACTGAGCACCCAGTCCCCTGAGTACTGAGCACCCAGCACCATGAGTACTGAGCACCCAGCACCCTGAGTACTGAGCACTCAGCACCCTGAGTATTGAGCACCGAGCACCCCGAGCACTGAGCACCCAGCACCCTGAGCACTGAGCACCCTGAGGACTGAGCACCCAGCACCCTGAGCACTGAGCACCCAGCACCCTGAGTACTGAGCACCGATCACCCTGAGCACTGAGCACCCAGCACCCCGAGCACTGAGCACCCAGCACCCTGAGCACTGAGCACCCAGCAACCTGAGTACTGAGCACTGAGCACCCAGCACCCCGAGCACTGAGCATCCAGCACCCTGTGTACTGAGCACTGAGCACCCTGAGTACTAAGCACCCAGACCCCGAGCACTGAGGACCCAGCACAGCTAGCACTGAGCACCCAGCACCCTGAGTACTGAGCACCCAGCACCCTGAGTACTGAGCACCCAGACCCCGAGCACTGAGGACCCAGCACAGCTAGCACTGAGCACCCAGCACCCTGAGCACTGAGCACCCAGCAGCCCGAGCACTGAGCACCCAGCATCCTGAGCACTGAGTACTGAGCACCCAGCACCCTGAGCACTGAGCACCCAGCACCCTGAGCACTGAGCACCCAGCACCCTGAGTACTGAGCACCCAGCACCCCAAGCACTGAGCACCGAGCATCCTGAGTACTGAGCACCCAGCACGCTGAGCACTGAGCACCCAGCACCCGGAGTACTGAGCACAAAGCACACTGAGTACTGAGCACTCAGCACCCTGAGTACTGAGCACCGAGCACCCCGAGCACTGAGCACCCAGCACCCTGAGCACTGAGCAACCTGAGGACTGAGCACCCAGCACCCTGAGCACTGAGCACCCAGCACCCTGAGTACTGAGCACCGATCACCCTGAGCACTGAGCACCCAGCACCCCGAGCACTGAGCACCCAGCAGCCTAAGTACTGAGAACAGATCACCCAGAGTACTGAGCACCCAGCACCCTGAGTACTGAGCCCCCAGCACCCTGAGTACTGAGCACCCAGCAAGCCGAGCACTGAGCACCCAGCACCCCGAGAATGAGCACCCAGCACCCTGAGTACTGAGAACCGAGCACCCTGAGTACTGAGCACCCAGCACCCTGAGTACTGAGCCCCCAGCACCCTGAGTACTGAGCACCCAGCACCCTGAGCACTGAGCACCCAGCACCCCGAGAATGAGCACCCAGCACCCTGAGTACTGAGCACCCAGCACCCCGAGCACGGAGCACCCAGGACCCCGAGCACTGAGTACTGAGCACCCACCACACTGAGTACTGAGCACCGAGCTCCCCGAGCACTGAGCACCCAGCACCCTGAGCACGGAGCACCCAGCACCCTGAGCACTGAGCACCCAGCACCCTGAGTACTGAGCACCCAGCACGCTGAGTACTGAGCACTCAGCACCCTGAGCACTGAGCACCCAGCACCCTGAGTACTGAGCACTGAGCACCCAGCACCCCGAGCACTGAGCACCCAGCACCCTGTGTACTGAGCACTGAGCACCCTGAGTACTAAGCACCCAGCACCCTGAGTACTGAGCACCCAGGACCCTGAGCACTGAGCACCGAGCACCGCGAGCACTGAGCACCCAGCACCCTGAGCACTCAGCACCCATCACCCCGATCACTGAGCACCCAGCACCTTGAGCACTGAGCACCCAGCACCCTGAGCACTGAGCACCAAGCACCCAGAGCACTGAGCACCCAGCACCCTGAGCACTGAGCATCAAGCAACCCGAGCACTGAGCACCGGGTAACCCGAGCACTGAGCACCCAGCACCCTGAGTACTGAGCACCCAGCACCCTCAGCACTGAGGACCCAGCACCCCGAGCACTGAGCACCCAGCACGCTGAGTACTGAGCACTGAGCACCCAGCACCCTGAGTACTGAGCACCCAGCACCCTGAGTACTGAGCACCCAGCACCCCAAGCACTGAGCACTGAGCAACCTGAGTACTGAGCACTGAGCACCCTTAGTACTGAGCACCGAGCACCCTTAGTACTGAGCACCCAGCACCCCGAGCACTGAGCACTGAGCACCCCGAGGACTGAGCACCCAGCACCCTGAGCACTGAGCACCCAGCACCCTGAGCACTGAGGACCCAGCACCCCGAGCACTGAGCACCCAGCACGCTGAGTACTGAGCACTGAGCACCCAGCACCCCGAGTACTGAGCACTGAGCACCCTGAGTACTGAGCACCCAGCACCCTGAGCACTGAGCACCCAGCACCCTGAGTACTGAGCACTGAGAACCCTGAGTACTGAACACTGAGCACCCTGAGTACTGAGCACCCAGCACCCTGATCACTGAGCACGGAGCACCCCGAGGACTGAGCACCCAGCACCCTGAGCACTGAGCACCCAGCACCTTGAGTACTGAGCACCGAGCACCCCGAGCACTGAGCACCCAGCACCCTGAGTACTGAGCACCCAGCACCCCGAGAACTGAGCACCCAGCACCCCGAGAACTGAGCACCCAGCACCCTGAGTACTGAGCACCCAACAACCAGAGTACTGAGCACCCAGCACCCTGAGTACTGAGCACCCAGCACCCTGAGTACTTAGCACCCAGCACCCTGAGCACTGAGCACTGAGCACCCAGCACCTTGAGCACTGAGCACTGACCACCCAGCACCCCGAGCACTGAGCACCCAGCACCCCGAGCACTGAGCACCCAGCGCCCTGAGCACTGAGCACCCAGCACCCTGAGCACTGAGCACCCAGTCCCCTGAGTACTGAGCACCCAGCACCATGAGTACTGAGCACCCAGCACCCTGAGTACTGAGCACTCAGCACCCTGAGTATTGAGCACCGAGCACCCCGAGCACTGAGCACCCAGCACCCTGAGCACTGAGAACCCTGAGGACTGAGCACGCAGCACCCTGTGCACTGAGCACCCAGCACCCTGAGTACTGAGCACCGATCACCCTGAGCACTGAGCACCCAGCACCCCGAGCACTGAGCACCCAGCACCCTGAGCACTGAGCACCCAGCACCCTGAGTACTGAGCACTGAGCACCCAGCACCCCGAGCACTGAGCATCCAGCACCCTGTGTACTGAGCACTGAGCACCCTGAGTACTGAGCACCCAGCAACCTGAGCACTGAGCACCGAGCACCCCGAGCACTGAGCACCCAGCACCCTGAGCACTCAGCACCCATCACCCCGATCACTGAGCACCCAGCACCCTGAGCACTGAGCACCCAGCACCCTGAGCACTGAGCACCCAGCACCCAGAGCACTGAGCACCCAGCACCCTGAGCACGGAGCACCCAGCACCCTGAGTACTGAGCACCCAGCACCCTGAGTACTGAGCACCCAGACCCCGAGCACTGAGGACCCAGCACCCCTAGCACTGAGCACCCAGCACCCTGAGCACTGAGCACCCAGCAGCCCGAGCACTGAGCACCCAGCATCCTGAACACTGAGTACTGAGCACCCAGCACCCTGAGCACTGAGCACCCAGCACCCTGAGCACTGAGCACCCAGCACCCTGAGTACTGAGCACCCAGCACACCAAGCACTGAGCACCGAGCACCCTGAGTACTGAGCACCCAGCACGCTGAGCACTGAGCACCCAGCACCCGGAGTACTGAGCACCCAGCACCCTGAGTACTGAGCACTCAGCACCCTGAGTACTGAGCACCGAGCACCCCGAGCACTGAGCACCCAGCACCCTGAGCACTGAGCAACCTGAGGACTGAGCACCCAGCACCCTGAGCACTGAGCACCCAGCACCCTGAGTACTGAGCACCGATCACCCTGAGCACTGAGCACCCAGCACCCCGAGCACTGAGCACCCAGCAGCCTAAGTACTGAGAACAGATCACCCAGAGTACTGAGCACCCAGCACCCTGAGAACTGAGTCTCCAGCACCCTGAGTACTGAGCACCCAGCAAGCCGAGCACTGAGCACCCAGCACCCCGAGAATGAGCACCCAGCAACCTGAGTACTGAGAACCGAGCACCCTGAGTACTGAGCACCCAGCACCCTGAGTACTGAGCCCCCAGCACCCTGAGTACTGAGCACCCAGCACCCCGAGCACTGAGCACCGAGCAACCCGAGAATGAGCACCCAGCACCCTGAGTACTGAGCACCCAGCACCCCGAGCACGGAGCACCCAGGACCCCGAGCACTGAGTACTGAGCACCCAGCACCCTGAGTACTGAGCACCGAGCTCCCCGAGCACTGAGCACCCAGCACCCTGAGCACGGAGCACCCAGCACCCTGAGCACTGAGCACCCAGCACCCTGAGTACTGAGCACCCAGGACGCTGAGTACTGAGCACTCAGCACCCTGAGCACTGAGCACCCAGCACCCTGAGTACTGAGCACTGAGCACCCAGCACCCCGAGCACTGAGCACCCAGCACCCTGTGTACTGAGCACTGAGCACCCTGAGTACTAAGCACCCAGCACCCTGAGTACTGAGCACCCAGGACCCTGAGCACTGAGCACCGAGCACCCCGAGCACTGAGCACCCAGCACCCTGAGCACTCAGCACCCATCACCCTGATCACTGAGCACCCAGCACCCTGAGCACTGAGCACCCAGCACCCTGAGCACTGAGCACCAAGCACCCAGAGCACTGAGCACCCAGCACACTGAGCACTGAGCATCAAGCACCCTGAGCACTGAGCACCCAGCACCCTGAGGACTGAGCACTCAGCACCCTGAGTACTGAGCACCGAGCAACCCGAGCACTGAGCACCGGGTAACCCGAGCACTGAGCACCCAGCACCCTGAGTACTGAGCACCAAGCACCCTGAGTACTGAGCACTGAGCACTGACCACCCTGAGCACTGAGCACCCAGCACCCTGAGCACTGAGCACCCAGCATCCTGAGCACTGAGTACTGAGCACCCAGCACCCTGAGCACTGAGCAGCCAGCACCCTGAGCACTGAGCACCAAGCACCCTGAGTACTGAGCACCCAGCACCCCAAGCACTGAGCACTGAGCACCCTGAGCGCTGAGGACCCAGCACCCCGAGCACTGAGGACCCAGCACCCTGAGTACTGAGCACCCAGCACCCTGAGCACTGAGCCCCGAGCACCCAGAGTACTGAGCAACCTGAGTACTGAGCACCCAGTACCCCGAGAATGAGCACCCAGCACCCTGAGTACTGAGCATCAAGCACCCTGAGTTCTGAGCACCCAGCACCCTGAGTACTGCGCACCCAGCACCCTGAGTTCTGAGCACCCAGCACCCTGAGCACTGAGCACACTGAGTACTGAGCAACCAGCACCCTGAGCACTGAGCACCCAGCACCCCGAGCACTGAGCACCCAGCACCCCGACCACTGAGCACTGAGCACCCTGAGCACTGAGGACCCAGCACCCCGAGCACTGAGCACCCAGCACCCTGAGTACTGAGCACCCAGCACCCTGAGCACTGAGGACCCAGCACCCCGAGCACTGAGCACCCAGCACGCTGAGTACTGAGCACTGAGCACCCAGCACCCTGAGTACTGAGCACCCAGCACCCTGAGTACTGAGCACCCAGCAACCCAAGCACTGAGCACTGAGCAACCTGAGTACTGAGCACTGAGCACCCTTAGTACTGAGCACCGAGCACCCTGAGTACTGAGCACCCAGCAACCCGAGCACTGAGCACTGAGCAACCTGAGTGCTGAGCAACAAGCACCCCGAGTACTGAGCACTGAGCACCCTGAGTACTGAGCACCCAGCACCCTGAGCACTGAGCACCCAGCACCCTGAGTACTGAGCACTGAGAACCCTGAGTCCTGAACAACGAGCACCCTGAGTCCTGAGCACCCAGCACGGTGATCACTGAGCACGGAGCACCCCGAGGACTGAGCACCCAGCACCCTGAGCACTGAGCACCCAGCACCCTGAGTACTGAGCACCCAGCAGCCTGAGCAATGAGCACCCAGCACCCTGAGCACTAAGCACCCAGCACCCCGAGAACTGAGCACCCAGCACCCTGAGTACTGAGCACCCAGCACCCTGAGTACTGAGCACCCAGCACCCTGAGCACTGAGCACTGAGCACCCAGCACCTTGAGCACTGAGCACTGACCACCCAGCACCCCGAGCACTGAGCACCCAGCACCCCGAGCACTGAGCACCCAGCGCCCTGAGCACTGAGCACCCAGCACCCTGAGCACTGAACACCCAGTCCCCTGAGTACTGAGCACCCAGCACCATGAGTACTGAGCACCCAGCACCCTGAGTACCGAGCACTCAGCACCCTGAGTACTGAGCACCGAGCACCCCGAGCACTGAGCACCCAGCACCCTGAGCACTGAGCACCCTGAGGCCTGAGCACCCAGCACCCTGAGCACTGAGCACCCAGCACCCTGAGTACTGAGCACCGATCACCCTGAGCACTGAGCACCCAGCACCCCGAGCACTGAGCACCCAGCACCCTGAGTACTGAGCACCCAGCACCCTGAGCACTGAGCACCCAGCATCCTGAGTACTGAGCACCCTGAGTACTGAGCACCGATCACCCTGAGCACTGAGCACCCAGCACCCTGAGTACTGAGCACCCAGCTCCCTGAGCACTGAGCACCCAGCACCCTGAGCACTGAGCCCCCAGCACCCTGAGTACTGAGCACCCAGCACCCTGAGTACTGAGTACCCAGCACCCTGAGCACTGAGCACCCAGCACCCTGAGTACTGAGCATCCGAGCACCCTGAGTACTGAGCACACAGCACCCTGAGTACTGAGCACCCAGCACCCTGAGCACTGAGCACCCAGCACCCTGAGTACTGAGCACCCAGCACCCTGAGTACTGAGCACCCAGCACCCAGAGCACTGAGCACCCAGCACCCTGAGCACTCAGCACCCAGGACCCCGAGCACTGAGTATTGTGCACCCAGCACCCTGAGTACTGAGCACGCAGCACGCTGAGTACTGAGCACCCAGCACCCCGAGCACTGAGCACCCAGCACCATGAGTACTGAGCACCCAGCACCCTGAGCACTGAGCACCCAGCACCCTGAGTACTGAGCACCGATCACCCTGAGCACTGAGCACCCAGCACCCCGAGCACTGAGCACCCAGCACCCCGAGCACTGAGCACCCAGCACCCTGAGTACTGAGCACCCAGCACCCTGAGCACTGAGCACCCAGCACCCCGAGCACTGAGCACCCAGCACGCTGAGCACTGAGCACTCTGAGTACTGAGCACTGAGCACCCTGAGTACTGAACACTGAGCACCGTGTGTACTGAGCACCCAGCACCCTGAGTACTGAGCACCCATCAACCTGAGCAATGAGCACCCTGAGTACTGAGCACCCAGCACCCCGAGCACTGAGCACCCAGCACCCTGAGTACTGAGCACCGAGCACCCTGTGTACTGAGCAGCCAGCACCCTGAGTACTGAGCACCCAGCGTACTGAGCACCGAGCACCCAGCACCCTGAGTACTGAGCACCCAGCACCCCGAGCACTGAGCACCCAGCACCCTGAGTACTGAGCACCCAGCACCCCGAGCACTGAGCACCCAGCACCCCGAGCACTGAGCACCCAGCACCCTGAGTACTGAGCACCCAGCACCCTGAGCACTGAGCACCCTGAGGCCTGAGCACCCAGCACCCTGAGCACTGAGCACCCAGCACCCTGAGTACTGAGCACCGATCACCCTGAGCACTGAGCACCCAGCACCCCGAGCACTGAGCACCCAGCACCCTGAGTACTGAGCACCCAGCACCCTGAGCACTGAGCACCCAGCATCCTGAGTACTGAGCACCCTGAGTACTGAGCACCGATCACCCTGAGCACTGAGCACCCAGCACCCTGAGTACTGAGCACCCAGCACCCTGAGCACTGAGCACCCAGCACCCTGAGCACTGAGCCCCCAGCACCCTGAGTACTGAGCACCCAGCACCCTGAGTACTGAGTACCCAGCACCCTGAGCACTGAGCACCCAGCACCCTGAGTACTGAGCATCCGAGCACCCTGAGTACTGAGCACACAGCACCCTGAGTACTGAGCACCCAGCACCCTGAGCACTGAGCACCCAGCACCCTGAGTACTGAGCACCCAGCACCCTGAGTACTGAGCACCCAGCACCCAGAGCACTGAGCACCCAGCACCCTGAGCACTCAGCACCCAGGACCCCGAGCACTGGGTATTGTGCACCCAGCACCCTGAGTCCTGAGCACGCAGCACGCAGAGTACTGAGCACCCAGCACGCCGAGCACTGAGCACCCAGCACCATGAGTACTGAGCACCCAGCACCCTCAGTACTGAGCACTCAGCACCCTGAGTACTGAGCACCGAGCACCCCGAGCACTGAGCACCCAGCACCCTGAGCCCTGAGCACCCTGAGGACTGAGCACCCAGCACCCTGAGCACTGAGCACCCAGCACCCTGAGTACTGAGCACCGATCACCCTGAGCACTGAGCACCCAGCACCCCGAGCACTGAGCACCCAGCACCCTGAGCACTGAGCACCCAGCACCCTGAGTACTGAGCACCCAGCACCACGAGCACTGAGCACCCAGCACCCTGAGCACTGAGCACCCAGCACCCTGAGCACTGAGCACTCAGCACCCTGAGTACTGAGCACCGAGCAACCCGAGCACTGAGCACCGGGTAACCCGAGCACTGAGCACCCAGCACCCTGAGTACTGAGCACCAAGCACCCTGAGTACTGAGCACTGAGCACTGACCACCCTGAGCACTGAGCACCCAGCACCCTGAGCACTGAGCACCCAGCATCCTGAGCACTGAGTACTGAGCACCCAGCACCCTGAGCACTGAGCAGCCAGCACCCTGAGCACTGAGCACCAAGCACCCTGAGTACTGAGCACCCAGCACCCCAAGCACTGAGCACTGAGCACCCTGAGCGCTGAGGACCCAGCACCCCGAGCACTGAGCACCCAGCACCCTGAGTACTGAGCACCCAGCACCCTGAGCACTGAGGCCCGAGCACCCAGAGTACTGAGCAACCTGAGTACTGAGCACACAGTACCCCGAGAATGAGCACCCAGCACCCTGAGTACTGAGCATCAAGCACCCTGAGTTCTGAACACCCAGCACCCTGAGTACTGCGCACCCAGCACCCTGAGTTCTGAGCACCCAGCACCCTGAGCACTGAGCACACTGAGTACTGAGCAACCAGCACCCTGAGCACTGAGCACCCAGCACCCCGAGCACTGAGCACCCAGCACCCCGACCACTGAGCACTGAGCACCCTGAGCACTGAGGACCCAGCACCCCGAGCACTGAGCACCCAGCACCCTGAGTACTGAGCACCCAGCACCCTGAGCACTGAGGACCCAGCACCCTGAGCACTGAGCACCCAGCACGCTGAGTACTGAGCACTGAGCACCCAGCACCCTGAGTACTGAGCACCCAGCACCCTGAGTACTGAGCACCCAGCAACCCAAGCACTGAGCACTGAGCAACCTGAGTACTGAGCACTGAGCACCCTTAGTACTGAGCACCGAGCACCCTGAGTACTGAGCACCCAGCACCCCGAGCACTGAGCACTGAGCAACCTGAGTGCTGAGCAACAAGCACCCCGAGTACTGAGCACTGAGCACCCTGAGTACTGAGCACCCAGCACCCTGAGCACTGAGCACCCAGCACCCTGAGTACTGAGCACTGAGAACCCTGAGTACTGAACACCGAGCACCCTGAGTACTGAGCACCCAGCACGGTGATCACTGAGCACGGAGCACCCCGAGGACTGAGCACCCGGCACCCTGAGCACTGAGCACCCAGCACCCTGAGTACTGAGCACCCAGCACCCTGAGCACTGAGCACCCAGCACCCTGAGTACTGAGCACCCAGCACCCTGAGCACTGAGCACCCAGCACCCTGAGCACTAAGCACCCAGCACCCCGAGAACTGAGCACCCAGCACCCTGAGTACTGAGCACCCAGCACCCTGAGTACTGAGCACCCAGCACCCTGAGCACTGAGCACTGAGCACCCAGCACCTTGAGCACTGAGCACTGACCTCCCAGCACCCCGAGCACTGAGCACCCAGCACCCCGAGCACTGAGCACCCAGCGCCCTGAGCACTGAGCACCCAGCACCCTGAGCACTGAACACCCAGTCCCCTGAGTACTGAGCACCCAGCACCATGAGTACTGAGCACCCAGCACCCTGAGTACCGAGCACTCAGCACCCTGAGTACTGAGCACCGAGCACCCCGAGCACTGAGCACCCAGCACCCTGAGCACTGAGCACCCTGAGGCCTGAGCACCCAGCACCCTGAGCACTGAGCACCCAGCACCCTGAGTACTGAGCACCGATCACCCTGAGCACTGAGCACCCAGCACCCCGAGCACTGAGCACCCAGCACCCTGAGTACTGAGCACCCAGCACCCTGAGCACTGAGCACCCAGCATCCTGAGTACTGAGCACCCTGAGTACTGAGCACCGATCACCCTGAGCACTGAGCACCCAGCACCCTTAGTACTGAGCACCCAGCACCCTGAGCACTGAGCACCCAGCACCCTGAGCACTGAGCACCCAGCACCCTGAGTACTGAGCACCCAGCACCCTGAGTACTGAGTACCCAGCACCCTGAGCACTGAGCACCCAGCACCCTGAGTACTGAGCATCCGAGCACCCTGAGTACTGAGCACACAGCACCCTGAGTACTGAGCAACCAGCACCCTGAGCACTGAGCACCCAGCACCCTGAGTACTGAGCACCCAGCACCCTGAGTACTGAGCACCCAGCACCCAGAGCACTGAGCACCCAGTACCCTGAGCACTCAGCACCAAGGACCCCGAGCACTGAGTATTGTGCACCCAGCACCCTGAGTACTGAGCACGCAGCACACTGAGTACTGAGCACCCAGCACCCCGAGCACTGAGCACCCAGCACCATGAGTACTGAGCACCCAGCACCCTGAGTACTGAGCACTCAGCACCCTGAGTACTGAGCACCGAGCACCCCGAGCACTGAGCACCCAGCACCCTGAGCCCTGAGCACCCTGAGGACTGAGCACCCAGCACCCTGAGCACTGAGCACCCAGCACCCTGAGTACTGAGCACCCAGTAGCCTGAGCAATGAGCACCGAGCACCCCGAGTACTGAGCACCCAGCACCCTGAGTACTGAGCACCCAGCACCCTGAGTACTGAACACCCAGCACCCTGAGCACTGAGCACTGAGCACCCTGAGCACTGAGTACTGAGCACCGAGCACCCCGAGCACTGAGCACCCAGCACCAGGAGTACTGAGCACCCAGCACCCTGAGTACTAAGCACCGAGCACCCTGAGTACTGAGCACCCAGCACCCTGAACACTGAACATACAGCACCCTGAGTACTGAGCACTGAGCATCCAGCACCCCGAGTACTAAGCACCCAGCACCCTGAGTACTAAGCACTGAGCACCCAGCACCCCGAGCACTGAGCACCCTGCACCCTGAGCACTGAGCACCCAGCACCCGAGTACAGAGCACCCAGCACCCTGAGTACTGAGCAGCCAGCAACCTGAGTACTGAGCACAAAGCACCCCGAGTACTGGGCAACCAACACCCTGAGTACTGAGCACCCAGCACCCTGAGCACTGAGCACCCAGCACCCCGAGCACTGAGCACCCAGCACCCTGAGTACTGAGCACCCAGCACCCTGAGCACTGAGTACCCAGCACCCTGAGCACTGAGCACCCAGCACCCTGAGCACTGAGCACGCAGCACCCTGAGTAGTGAGCACCCAACATACTGAGCATCGAGCACCCTGAGCACTGAGCACCCAGCACCCTGAGTACTGAGAACCGAGCACCCCGAGCACTGAGCACCCAGCACCCCGAGCACTGAGCACCCAGCACCCCGAGCACTGAGCACCCAGCACCCCGAGCACTGAGCACCCAGCACCCCGAGCACTGAGCACCCAGCACCGTGAGCACTGAGCACCCAGCACCCTGAGTACTGAGCACCCAGCACCCTGAGCACTGAGTACCCAGCACCCTGAGCACTGAGCACCCAGCACCCTGAGCACTGAGCACCCAGCACCCTGAGCACTGAGCACCCAGCACCCTGAGTACTGAGCACTGAGCATCCAGCACCCCGAGTACTAAGCACCCAGCACCCTGAGTACTAAGCACTGAGCACCCAGCACCCCGAGCACTGAGCACCCTGCACCCTGAGCACTGAGCACCCAGCACCCGAGTACAGAGCACCCAGCACCCTGAGTACTGAGCAGCCAGCAACCTGAGTACTGAGCACAAAGCACCCCGATTACTGGGCAACCAACACCCTGAGTACTGAGCACCCAGCACCCTGAGCACTGAGCACCCAGCACCCCGAGCACTGAGCACCCAGCACCCTGAGTACTGAGCACCCAGCACCCTGAGCACTGAGCACCCAGCACCCTGAGCACTGAGCACCCAGCACCCTGAGCACTGAGCACGCAGCACCCTGAGTAGTGAGCACCCAACATACTGAGCATCGAGCACCCTGAGCACTGAGCACCCAGCACCCTGAGTACTGAGAACCGAGCACCCCGAGCACTGAGCACCCAGCACCCCGAGCACTGAGCACCCAGCACCCCGAGCACTGAGCACCCAGCACCCTGAGCACTAAGCACCCAGCACCCTGAGTACTGAGCACTGAGCACCTAGCACCCCGAGTACTGAGCACCCAGCACCCTGAGTACTGAGCACTGAGCACCCAGCACCCCGAGCACTGAGCACCCAGCACCCTGAGCACTGAGCACCCAGCACCCGAGTACTAAGCAACCAGCACCCTGAGTACTGAGCACCCAGCACCCCGAGTACTGAGGACACAACACCCTGAGTACTGAGCACCCAGCACCCTGAGCACTGAGCACCCAGCACCCTGAGCACTGAGCACACAGCACCCTAAGTACTGAGCACCCAGGACCCTGAGTACTGAGCACTGAGCACGCAGCACCCCGAGCACTGAGCACCCAGCACCCTGAGTACTGAGCACCGAGCACCCTGAGTACTGAACACCCAGCACCACAAGCACTGAGCACACTGAGTACTGAGCACCCAGCACCCTGAGTAATGAGCACCCAGCACCCCGATCACTGAGCACCCAGCACCCTGAGTACTGAGCACCGAGCACCCTGTGTACTGAGCAGCCAGCACCCTGAGTACTGGGCACCCAGCGTACTGAGCACCGAGCACCCAGCAACCTGAGTACTGAGCACCCAGCACCCTGAGCACTGAGCACCCAGCAACCTGAGAACTGAGCACCGAGCACCCCGAGTACTGAGCACCCAGCACCCCGAGCACTGAGCACCCAGCAACCTGAGCACTGAGCACCCAGCATCCCGAGCAACGAGCACCCTGAGTACTAAGCACCGAGCACCCTGAGCACTGAGCACCCAGCACCCTGAGCACTGAGGACCCAGCACCCTGAGCACCGAGCACCCAGCTCCCTGAGTACAGAGCACCCAGCACCCCGAGTACTGAGCACCCAGTACACTGAGCACTCAGCACCAAGGACCCCGAGCACTGAGTATTGTGCACCCAGCACCCTGAGTACTGAGCACTCAGCACCCTGAGTACTGAGCACCCAGCACCCTGAGCCCTGAGCACCCTGAGGACTGAGCACCCAGCACCCTGAGCACTGAGCACCCAGCACCCTGAGTACTGAGCACCCAGCAGCCTGAGCAATGAGCACCGAGCACCCCGAGTACTGAGCACCCAGCACCCTGAGTACTGAGCACCCAGCACCCTGAGTACTGAACACCCAGCACCCTGAGCACTGAGCACTGAGCACCCTGAGCACTGAGTACTGAGCACCGAGCACCCCGAGCACTGAGCACCCAGCACCAGGAGTACTGAGCACCCAGCACCCTGAGTACTAAGCACCGAGCACCCTGAGTACTGAGCACCCAGCACCCTGAACACTGAACATACAGCACCCTGAGTACTGAGCACCTCGAGCACTGAGCACCCAGCACCCTGAGTACTGAGCACCGAGCACCCCGAGCACTGAGCACCCAGCACCCCGAGCACTGAGCACCCAGCACCCCGAGCACTGAGCACCCAGCACCGTGAGCACTGAGCACCCAGCACCCTGAGTACTGAGCACCCAGCACCCTGAGCACTGAGTACCCAGCACCCTGAGCACTGAGCACCCAGCACCCTGAGCACTGAGCACCCAGCACCCTGAGCACTGAGCACCCAGCACCCTGAGTACTGAGCACTGAGCATCCAGCACCCCGAGTACTAAGCACCCAGCACCCTGAGTACTAAGCACTGAGCACCCAGCACCCCGAGCACTGAGCACCCTGCACCCTGAGCACTGAGCACCCAGCACCCGAGTACAGAGCACCCAGCACCCTGAGTACTGAGCAGCCAGCAACCTGAGTACTGAGCACAAAGCACCCCGAGTACTGGGCAACCAACACCCTGAGTACTGAGCACCCAGCACCCTGAGCACTGAGCACCCAGCACCCCGAGCACTGAGCACCCAGCACCCTGAGTACTGAGCACCCAGCACCCTGAGCACTGAGTACCCAGCACCCTGAGCACTGAGCACCCAGCACCCTGAGCACTGAGCACGCAGCACCCTGAGTAGTGAGCACCCAACATACTGAGCATCGAGCACCCTGAGCACTGAGCACCCAGCACCCTGAGTACTGAGAACCGAGCACCCCGAGCACTGAGCACCCAGCACCCCGAGCACTGAGCACCCAGCACCCCGAGCACTGAGCACCCAGCACCCTGAGCACTAAGCACCCAGCACCCTGAGTACTGAGCACTGAGCACCTAGCACCCCGAGTACTGAGCACCCAGCACCCTGAGTACTGAGCACTGAGCACCCAGCACCCCGAGCACTGAGCACCCAGCACCCTGAGCACTGAGCACCCAGCACCCGAGTACTAAGCAACCAGCACCCTGAGTACTGAGCACCCAGCACCCCGAGTACTGAGGACACAACACCCTGAGTACTGAGCACCCAGCACCCTGAGCACTGAGCACCCAGCACCCCGAGCACTGAGCACCCAGCACCCTGAGTACTGAGCACCCAGCACCCTGAGCACTGAGCACCCAGCACCCTGAGCACTGAGCACCCAGCACCCTGAGCACTGAGCACACAGCACCCTGAGTACTGAGCACCCAGGACCCTGAGTACTGAGCACTGAGCACGCAGCACCCCGAGCACTGAGCACCCAGCACCCTGAGTACTGAGCACCGAGCACCCTGAGTACTGAACACCCAGCACCACAAGCACTGAGCACACTGAGTACTGAGCACCCAGCACCCTGAGTAATGAGCACCCAGCACCCCGATCACTGAGCACCCAGCACCCTGAGTACTGAGCACCGAGCACCCTGTGTACTGAGCAGCCAGCACCCTGAGTACTGGGCACCCAGCGTACTGAGCACCGAGCACCCAGCAACCTGAGTACTGAGCACCCAGCACCCTGAGCACTGAGCACCCAGCAACCTGAGAACTGAGCACCGAGCACCCCGAGTACTGAGCACCCAGCACCCCGAGCACTGAGCACCCAGCAACCTGAGCACTGAGCACCCAGCATCCCGAGCAACGAGCACCCTGAGTACTAAGCACCGAGCACCCTGAGCACTGAGCACCCAGCACCCTGAGCACTGAGGACCCAGCACCCTGAGCACCGAGCACCCAGCTCCCTGAGTACAGAGCACCCAGCACCCCGAGTACTGAGCACCCAGCACCCCGAGCAATGAGCACACAGCACCCTGAGCACTGAGCACCCAGCACCCTGAGCACTGAACACACAGCACCCTGAGTACTGAGCACCCCGAGCACTGAGCACCCAGCACCCTGAGTACTGAGCACCGAGCACCCCGAGCAATGAGCACCCAGCACCCCGAGTACTGAGCACCCAGCACCCCGAGCACTGAGCACCCAGCACCCCGAGCACTAAGCACCTAGCACCCGGAGCACTGAGCACCCAGCACCCTGAGCACTGAGCACCCAGCACCCTGAGTAGTGAGCACCCAACGTACTGAGCACCGAGCACCCTGAGCACTGAGCACCCAGCACCCTGAGTACTGAGCACCGAGCACCCCGAGCACTGAGCACCCAGCACCCTGAGTACTGAGCTCCGAGCACCCCGAGCACTGAGCACCCAGCGCCCCGAGCACTGAGCGCCCAGCGCCCCGAGCACTGAGCACCCAGCGCCCCGAGCACTGAGCACCCAGCACCCCGAGCACTGAGCACCCAGCAACCCGAGCCCTAAGCACCCAGCACCCCGAGCACTGAGCACCCAGCACCCTGAGTACTTAGCACCCAGCACCCTGAGTACTGAGCACCCAGCACCCTGAGCATTGAGCACCCAGCAGCCTGAGTACTGAGCACCCAACACCCCAAGCACTGAGCACCCTGAGTACTGAGCACCCAGCACCCCAAGCACTGAGCACACTGAGTACTGAGCACCCAGCAACCTGAGTAATGAGCACACAGCACCCCGAGCACTGAGCACCCAGCACCCTGAGTACTGAGCACCGAGCACCCTGTGTACTGAGCAGCCAGCACACTGAGTTCTGAGCACCCAGCTTACTGAGCACCGAGCACCCAGCACCCTGAGTACTGAGCACCCAGCACCCCGAGCACTGAGCACCCAGCACCCTGAGTACTGAGCACCGAGCACCCCGAGTACTGAGCACCCAGCAACCCGAGCACTGAGCACCCAGCAGCCCGAGCACTGAGCACCCAGCACCCTGAGCAACGAGCACCCTGAGTACTAAGCACCGAGCACCCTGAGCACTGAGCACCCAGCACCCTGAGCACTGAGGACCCAGCACCCTGAGCACCGAGCACCCAGTACCCTGAGTACTGAGCACCCAGCACCCCGAGTACTGAGCACCCAGCACCCCGAGCACTGAGCACCCAGCACCCCGAGCACTAAGCACCCAGCACCCCGAGCACTGAGCACCCAGCACCCTGAGTACTTAGCACCCAGCACCCTGAGTACTGAGCACCCAGCACCCTGAGCATTGAGCACCCAGCACCCCGAGTACTGAGCACCCAACACCCCAAGCACTGAGCACCCTGAGTACTGAGAAACCAGCACCCCAAGCACTGAGCACCCAGCACCCTGAGTACTGAGCACCGAGCACCCTGAGTACTGAACACCCAGCACCACAAGCACTGAGCACACTGAGTACTGAGCACCCAGCACCCTGAGTAATGAGCACCCAGCACCCCGATCACTGAGCACCCAGCACCCTGAGTACTGAGCACCGAGCACCCTGTGTACTGAGCAGCCAGCACCCTGAGTACTGGGCACCCAGCGTACTGAGCACCGAGCACCCAGCAACCTGAGTACTGAGCACCCAGCACCCTGAGCACTGAGCACCCAGCACCCTGAGAACTGAGCACCGAGCACCCCGAGTACTGAGCACCCAGCACCCCGAGCACTGAGCACCCAGCAACCTGAGCACTGAGCACCCAGCATCCCGAGCAACGAGCACCCTGAGTACTAAGCACCGAGCACCCTGAGCACTGAGCACCCAGCACCCTGAGCACTGAGGACCCAGCACCCTGAGCACCGAGCACCCAGCTCCCTGAGTACAGAGCACCCAGCACCCCGAGTACTGAGCACCCAGCACCCCGAGCACTGAGCACACAGCACCCTGAGCACTGAGCACCCAGCACCCTGAGCACTGAACACACAGCACCCTGAGTACTGAGCACCCCGAGCACTGAGCACCCAGCACCCTGAGTACTGAGCACCGAGCACCCCGAGCAATGAGCACCCAGCACCCCGAGTACTGAGCACCCAGCACCCCGAGTACTGAGCACCCAGCAACCTGAGCATCGAGCAGCCAGCACCCCGAGCACTGAGCACCCAGCACCCTGAGCACTGAGCACCCAGCACCCCGGGTACTGAGCACTGAGCACCCCGAGTACTGAGCACCCAGCACCCCGAGCACTGAGCACCGAGCACCCCGAGCACTGAGCACCCAGCACCCCGAGCACTGAGAACCCAGCACCCCGAGCACTAAGCACATAGCACCCGGAGCACTGAGCACCCAGCACCCTGAGCACTGAGCACCCAGCACCCTGAGTAGTGAGCACCCAACGTACTGAGCACCGAGCACCCTGAGCACTGAGCACCCAGCACCCTGAGTACTGAGCACCGAGCACCCCGAGCACTGAGCACCCAGCACCCTGAGTACTGAGCACCGAGCACCCTGTGTACTGAGCAGCCAGCACACTGAGTTCTGAGCACCCAGCTTACTGAGCACCGAGCACCCAGCACCCTGAGTACTGAGCACCCAGCACCCCGAGCACTGAGCACCCAGCACCCTGAGTACTGAGCACCGAGCACCCCGAGTACTGAGCACCCAGCAACCCGAGCACTGAGCACCCAGCAGCCCGAGCACTGAGCACCCAGCACCCTGAGCAACGAGCACCCTGAGTACTAAGCACCGAGCACCCTGAGCACTGAGCACCCAGCACCCTGAGCACTGAGGACCCAGCACCCTGAGCACCGAGCACCCAGTACCCTGAGTACTGAGCACCCAGCACCCCGAGTACTGAGCACCCAGCACCCCGAGCACTGAGCACCCAGCACCCCGAGCACTAAGCACCCAGCACCCCGAGCACTGAGCACCCAGCACCCTGAGTACTTAGCACCCAGCACCCTGAGTACTGAGCACCCAGCACCCTGAGCATTGAGCACCCAGCACCCTGAGTACTGAGCACCCAACACCCCAAGCACTGAGCACCCTGAGTACTGAGAAACCAGCACCCCAAGCACTGAGCACACTGAGTACTGAGCACCCAGCACCCTGAGTAATGAGCACACAGCACCCCGAGCACTGAGCACCCAGCACCCTGAGTACTGAGCACCGAGCACCCTGTGTACTGAGCAGCCAGCACACTGAGTACTGAGCACCCAGCGTACTGAGCACCGAGCACCCAGCACCCTGAGTACTGAGCACCCAGCACCCCGAGCACTGAGAACCCAGCACCCTGAGTACTGAGCACCGAGCACCCCGAGTACTGAGCACCCAGCAACCCGAGCACTGAGCACCCAGCAGCCCGAGCACTGAGCACCCAGCACCCTGAGCAACGAGCACCCTGAGTACTAAGCACCGAGCACCCTGAGCACTGAGCACCCAGCACCCTGAGCACTGAGGACCCAGCACCCTGAGCACCGAGCACCCAGCACCCTGAGTACTGAGCACCCAGCACCCCGAGTACTGAGCACCCAGCACCCCGAGTTCTGAGCACCCAGCAACCTGAGCACCGAGCAGCCAGCACCCCGAGCACTGAGCACCCAGCACCCTGAGCACTGAGCACCCAGCACTCTGAGTACTGAGCACTGAGCACCCCGAGTACTGAGCACCCAGCACCCCGAGCACTGAGCACCGAGCACCCCGAGCACTGAGCACCCAGCACCCCGAGCACTGAGCACCCAGCACCCTGAGCACTGAGCACCCAGCACCCTGAGCACTGAGGACCCAGCACCCTGAGTACTGAGCACCCAGCACCCTGAGCACTGAGCACACCGCACCCTGAGTACTGAGCACCCAGCACCCCGAGCACTGAGCACCGAGCACCCCGAGTTCTGAGCACCCAGCACCCTGAGTTCTGAGCACCCAGCAACCTGAGCACCGAGCAGCCAGCACCCCGAGCACTGAGCACCCAGCACCCTGAGCACTGAGCACCCAGCACTCTGAGTACTGAGCACTGAGCACCCCGAGTACTGAGCACCCAGCACCCCGAGCACTGAGCACCTTGAGTACTGAGCACCCAGCACCCCAAGCACTGAGCACCTTGAGTACTGAGCACCCAGCACCCTGAGTAATGAGCACCCAGCACCCCGAGCACTGAGCACCCAGCACCCTGAGTACTGAGCACCGAGCACCCTGAGTACTGAGCAGCCAGCACCCTGAGTACTGAGCACCCAGCTTACTGAGCACCGAGCACCCAGCACCCTGAGTACTGAGCACCCAGCACCCTGAGCACTGAGCACCCAGCACCCTGAGTACTGAGCACCGAGCAACCCGAGTACTGAGCACCCAGCACACCTAGCACTGAGCACCCAGCACCCCGAGCACTGAGCACCCAGCACCCCGAGCACTGAGCACCCAGCAGCCTGAGTACTGAGCACCCTGAGTACTGAGCACCCAGCACCCTGAGCACTGAGCACCCAGCACCCCGAGCACTGAGCACCCAACACCCCGAGCACTGAGCACTCAGCACCCTTTGTACTGAGCACCCAGCACCCTGAGCACTGAGCACCCAACACCCCGAGCACTGAGCACTCAGCACCCTGTGTACTGAGCACCGAGCACCCAACACCCTGAGTACTGAGCACCCAGCACCCTTAGCACTGAGCACCCAGCACCCTGAGCACTGATCACCCAGCAGCCTGAGTACTGAGCACCCTGAGTACTGAGCACCCAGCACCCTGAGCACTGAGCACCCAGCACCCCGAGCACTGAGCACCCAGCACGCTGAGCACTGAGCACTCTGAGTACTGAGCACTGAGCACCCCTGAGTACTGAGCACTGAGCACCGTGTGTACTGAGCACCCAGCACCCTGAGTACTGAGCACCCATCACCCTGAGCAATGAGCACCCTGAGTACTGAGCACCCAGCACCCCGAGCACTGAGCACCCAGCACCCCGAGCACTGAGCACCCAGCACCCTGTGTACTGAGCAGCCAGCACCCTGAGTACTGAGCACCCAGCGTACTGAGCACCGAGCACCCAGCACCCTGAGTACTGAGCACCCAGCACCCCGAGCACTGAGCACCCAGCACCCTGAGTACTGAGCACCCAGCACCCCGAGCACTGAGCACCCAGCACCCCCGAGCACTGAGCACCCAGCACCCCGAGCACTGAGCACCCAGCACCCTGAGCACTGAGCACCCAGCAGCCTGAGTACTGAGCACCCTGAGTACTGAGCACCCAGCACCCCGAGCACTGAGCACCCCGTCGCCCCGAGCACTGATGACCCAGAACCCCGAGCACTGAGCACCCAGCACCCCGAGCACTGAGCACCCAGCACCCCGAGCACTAAGCACCCCGCACCCCGAGCACTGAGCACCCAGCACCCTGAGTACTGAGCACCCAGCACCCTGAGTACTGAGCACCCAGCACCCTGAGCATTGAGCACCCAGCACCCTGAGTACTGAGCACCCAACACCCCAAGCACTGAGCACCCTGAGTACTGAGCACCCAGCACCACAAGCACTGAGCACACCGAGTACTGAGCACCCAGCACCCTGAGTAATGAGCACCCAGCACCCCGATCACTGAGCACCCAGCACCCTGAGTACTGAGCACCGAGCACCCTGTGTACTGAGCAGCCAGCACCCTGAGTACGGGGCACCCAGCGTACTGAGCACCGAGCACCCAGCACCCCTGAGTACTGAGCACCCAGCACCCCGAGCACTGAGCACCCAGCACCCTGAGAACTGAGCACCGAGCACCCCCGAGTACTGAGCACCCAGCACCCCGAGCACTGAGCACCCAGCAACCTGAGCACTGAGCACCCAGCATCCCGAGCAACGAGCACCCTGAGTACTAAGCACCGAGCACCCTGAGCACTGAGCACCCAGCACCCTGAGCACTGAGCACCCAGCACCCTGAGCACTGAGCACACAGCACCCTGAGCACTGAGCACCCAGCACCCTGAGTACTGAGCACTGAGCACCCAGCACCCTGATTACTGAGCACTGAGCACCCAGCACACCGAGCACTGAGCACCCAGCACCCTGAGCACTGAGCACCCAGCTCCCGAGTACAGAGCACCCAGCAGCATGAGTACTGAGCACCCAGCACCCCGAGTACTGAGCACCCAGCACCCCGAGTACTGAGCACCCAGCACCCTGAGTACTGAGCACCCAGCACCCTGAGCACTGAGCACCCAGCACCCCGAGCACTGAGCACCCAGCACCCTGAGTACTGAGCACCCAGCACCCTGAGCACTGAGCACCCCAGCACCCTGAGCACTGAGCACCCAGCACCCTGAGTAGTGAGCACCCAACGTACTGAGCACCGAGCACCCCGAGCGCTGAGCACCCAGCACCCTGAGTACTGAGCACCGATCACCCCGAGCACTGAGCCACCCAGCACCCTGAGTACTGAGCTCCGAGCACCCCGAGCACTGAGCACCCAGCACCCTGAGTACTGAGCACCGATCACCCCCGAGCACTGAGCACCCAGAACCCTGAGCACTGAGCACACCAGCACCCTGAGTACTGAGCACCCAGCACCCTGAGTACTGAGCAACCGAGCACCCCGAGCACTGAGCACCCAGCACCCTGAGTACTGAGCACCCAGCACCCTGAGTACTGAGCACCCAGCACCCTGAGTACTGAACACCCAGCACCCTGAGCACTGAGCACCCTGAGCACTGAGCACCCAGCACACTGAGCACTGAGCACCCAGCACCTTGAGTACTGGGCACCGAGCACCCTGAGCACTGAGCACCCAGCACCCTGAGTACTTAGCACCCAGCACCCTGAGTACTGAGCACCCAGCACCCTGAGCATTGAGCACCCAGCACCCTGAGTACTGAGCACCCAACACCCCAAGCACTGAGCACCCTGAGTACTGAGAAACCAGCACCCCAAGCACTGAGCACCCAGCACCCTGAGTACTGAGCACCGAGCACCCTGAGTACTGAACACCCAGCACCACAAGCACTGAGCACACTGAGTACTGAGCACCCAGCACCCTGAGTAATGAGCACCCAGCACCCCGATCACTGAGCACCCAGCACCCTGAGTACTGAGCACCGAGCACCCTGTGTACTGAGCAGCCAGCACCCTGAGTACTGGGCACCCAGCGTACTGAGCACCGAGCACCCAGCAACCTGAGTACTGAGCACCCAGCACCCTGAGCACTGAGCACCCAGCACCCTGAGAACTGAGCACCGAGCACCCCGAGTACTGAGCACCCAGCACCCCGAGCACTGAGCACCCAGCAACCTGAGCACTGAGCACCCAGCATCCCGAGCAACGAGCACCCTGAGTACTAAGCACCGAGCACCCTGAGCACTGAGCACCCAGCACCCTGAGCACTGAGGACCCAGCACCCTGAGCACCGAGCACCCAGCTCCCTGAGTACAGAGCACCCAGCACCCCGAGTACTGAGCACCCAGCACCCCGAGCACTGAGCACACAGCACCCTGAGCACTGAGCACCCAGCACCCTGAGCACTGAACACGCAGCACCCTGAGTACTGAGCACCCCGAGCACTGAGCACCCAGCACCCTGAGTACTGAGCACGAGCACCCCGAGCAATGAGCACCCAGCACCCCGAGTACTGAGCACCCAGCACCCCGAGTACTGAGCACCAGCAACCTGAGCACCGAGCAGCCAGCACCCCGAGCACTGAGCACCCCAGCACCTGAGCACTGAGCACCCAGCACCCCGGGTACTGAGCACTGAGCACCCCGAGTACTGAGCACCCCAGCACCCCGAGCACTGAGCACCGAGCACCCCCGAGCACTGAGCACCCAGCACCCCGAGCACTGAGCACCCAGCACCCCGAGCACTAAGCACCTAGCACCCGGAGCACTGAGCACCCAGCACCCTGAGCACTGAGCACCCAGCACCCTGAGTAGTGAGCACCCAACGTACTGAGCACCGAGCACCCTGAGCACTGAGCACCCAGCACCCTGAGTACTGAGCACCGAGCACCCCGAGCACTGAGCACCCAGCACCCTGAGTACTGAGCTCCGAGCACCCCGAGCGCTGAGCACCCAGCGCCCCGAGCACTGAGCACCCAGAGCCCCGAGCACTGAGCACCCAGCGCCCCGAGCACTGAGCACCCAGCACCCCGAGCACTGAGCACCCAGCAACCCGAGCCCTAAGCACCCAGCACCCCGAGCACTGAGCACCCAGCACCCTGAGTACTTAGCACCCAGCACCCTGAGTACTGAGCACCCAGCACCCTGAGCATTGAGCACCCAGCACCCTGAGTACTGAGCACCCAACACCCCAAGCACTGAGCACCCTGAGTACTGAGCACCCAGCACCCCAAGCACTGAGCACACTGAGTACTGAGCACCCAGCACCCTGAGTAATGAGCACACAGCACCCCGAGCACTGAGCACCCAGCACCCTGAGTACTGAGCACCGAGCACCCTGTGTACTGAGCAGCCAGCACAC
>NW_024543667.1:0-51638 GCF_018167655.1 Microtus oregoni
GCACCAGCACCCTGAGCACTGAGCACCCAGCACCAAGAGTACTGAGCACCGAGCACCCCGAGCACTGAGCACCCTGAGTACTGAGCACCCAGCACCCGATCACAGAGCACCCAGCACCCTCAGCACTGAGCACCCAGCACCCCGAGCACTGAGCACCCGCACCCTGAGTACTGAGCACACTGAGGACTGAGCACCGATCACCCTGAGCACTGAGCACCCAGCACCCTGAGTACTGAGCACCCAGCACCCTGAGTACTGAGCACCGAGCACCCCGAGTACTGAGCACCCAGCACCCTGAGCACTGAGCAGCCAGCACCCTGAGCACTGAGCACCCAGCTCCCCGAGCACTGAGCACCCAGCACACTGAGCACTGAGCACCCAGCTCCCCGAGCACTGAGCACCCAGCACCCTGAGCACTGAGCACCCAGCACCCCGAGTACTGAGCACCCAGCACCCTGAGTACTGAGCACCGAGCACCCCGAGCACTGAGCACCCAGCACCCCGAGCACTGAGAACCCAGCACCCCGAGAATTAGCACCCAGCACCCTGAGTACTGAGAACCGAGTACCCTCAGTACTGAGCACCCAGCACGCTGAGCACTGAGCACCCAGCACCCCGAGTCCTGAGCAAACAGCACACCGAGCACTGAGCACCCAGCACCCCGAGAATGAGCACCCAGCACCCTGAGTACTGAGCACCCAGCACCCTGAGTACTGAGCACCCTGAGGACTGAGCACCGATCACCCTGAGCACTGAGCACCCAGCACCCTGAGTACTGAGCACCCAGCACCCTGAGTACTGAGCACCGAGCACCCCGAGTACTGAGCACCCAGCACCCTGAGCACTGAGCACCTAGCAACCCGAGCACTGAGCACGCAGCACCCTGAGTACTGAGCACCCAGCACTCCGAGCCCTGAGCACACAGCACCCTGAGTACTGAGCACCCTGAGTACTGAGCACCTAGCACCCCGAGCACTGAGCACCCAGCACCCTGAGCACTGAGCACCCTGCACCCTGAGTACTGAGCATCAAGCACCCTGAGCACTGAGCACCCAGCACCCTGAGCACTGAGCACCCAGGACCCTGAGCACTGAGCACCCAGCACCCTGAGTACTGAGCACCCAACCTACTGAGCATCGAGCACCCCGAGCACTGAGCACCCAGCATCCTGAGTACTGAGCACCGAGCACCCCGAGTACTGAGCACCCAGCACCCTGAGCACTGAGCACCCAGCACCCTGAGTACTGAGCACCGAGAACCCTGAGTACTGAGCACCCAGCACCCTGAGCACTGAGCACCCTGAGTACTGAGCACTAAGCACCCTGAGCGCTGATCACCCAGCACCCCAAGCACGGAGCACCCAGGACACCCAGCACTTAGTACTGAGCACCCAGCACCCTGAGTACTGAGCACCCAGCACCCTGAGTACTGAGCACCCAGCACCCTGAGCACTGAGGACGCAGCACCCTGAGTACTGAGCACCCAGCACCCTGAGTACTGAGCACCCAGCACCCTGAGTACTGAGCACCCAGCACCCTGAGCACTGAGCACCCAGCTCCCCGAGCACTGAGCACCCAGCTCCCCGAGCACTGAGCACCCAGCACCCTGAGTACTGAGCACCGAGCACCCCGAGCACTGAGCACCCAGCACCCCGAGCACTGAGAACCCAGCACCCCGAGAATTAGCACCCAGCACCCTGAGTACTGAGAACCGAGTACCCTCAGTACTGAGCACCCAGCACGCTGAGCACTGAGCACCCAGCACCCGAGTACTGAGCAAACAGCACACCGAGCACTGAGCACCCAGCACCCCGAGAATGAGCACCCAGCACCCTGAGTACTGAGCACCCAGCACCCTGAGTACTGAGCACCATGAGGACTGAGCACCGATCACCCTGAGCACTGAGCACCCAGCACCCTGAGTACTGAGCACCCAGCACCCTGAGTACTGAGCACCGAGCACCCCGAGTACTGAGCACCCAGCACCCTGAGCACTGAGCACCTAGCAACCCGAGCACTGAGCACGCAGCACCCTGAGTACTGAGCAGCCAGCACTCCGAGCCCTGAGCACACAGCACCCTGAGTACTGAGCACCCTGAGTACTGAGCACCTAGCACCCCGAGCACTGAGCACCCAGCACCCTGAGCACTGAGCACCCAGCACCCTGAGCACTGAGCACCCAGGACCCTGAGCACTGAGCACCCAGCACCCTGAGTACTGAGCACCCAACCTACTGAGCATCGAGCACCCCGAGCACTGAGCACCCAGCATTCTGAGTACTGAGCACCGAGCACCCCGAGTACTGAGCACCCAGCACCCTGAGCACTGAGCACCCAGCACCCTGAGTACTGAGCACCGAGAACCCTGAGTACTGAGCACCCAGCACCCCGCGCACTGAGCACCCTGAGTACTGAGCACTAAGCACC
Source organism: Microtus oregoni (assembly GCF_018167655.1). Lineage (NCBI taxonomy): Eukaryota > Metazoa > Chordata > Mammalia > Rodentia > Cricetidae > Microtus > Microtus oregoni. Next base: position 2,426 of record NW_024543667.1, read on the forward strand.
CTGAGCGCTGATCACCCAGCACCCCAAGCACGGAGCACCCAGGACACCCAGCACTTAGTACTGAGCACCCAGCACCCTGAGTACTGAGCACCGAGCTCCCTGAGCACTGAGCACCCTGAGTACTGAGCACCCAGCACCCCGATCACAGAGCACACAGCACCCTCAGCACTGAGCACCTAGCACCCCGAGCACTGAGCACCCAGCACCCTGAGTACTGAGCACACTGAGGACTGAGCACCGATCACCCTGAGCACTGAGCACCCAGCACCCTGAGTACTGAGCACCCAGCACCCTGAGTACTGAGCACCCAGCACCCTGAGCACTGAGCACGCAGCACCCTGAGTACTGAGCACCCAGCACCCTGAGTACTGAGCACCCAGCACCCTGAGTACTGAGAACCCAGCACCCTGAGTACTGAGCACCCAGCACCCTGAGTACTGAGCACTGAGCACCCCGAGTACTGAGCACCCAGCACCCCGAGCACTAAGCACCCAGCACCCTGAACACTGAGCACCCAGCACCCCAAGCACTGAGCACCCAGCAACCTGAGTACTGAGCACCCAGCACCCTGAGTACTGAGCACCCAGCACCCTGAGTACTGAGCACCCAGCACCCCGAGCACTGAGCACCCAGCACCCTGAGTACTGAGCACCGAGCACCAAGAGTACTGAGCACCGAGCATCCTGAGCACTGAGCACCGAGCACCCCGAGCACTGAGCACCTAGCACCCTGAGTACTGAGCACCCAGAACCAAGAGTACTGAGCACCGAGCACCCCGAGCACTGAGCACCCAGCACCCTGAGTAATGAGCACCCAGCACCCCGAGTACTGAGCACCGAGCACCGTGAGTACTGAGCACCCAGCACCCTGAGTACTGAGCACCCAGCACCCTGAGCACTGAGCACAAAGCACGCTGAGTACTGAGCACTGAGCACCCTGAGTACTGAGCACCAAGGACCCTGAGCACTGAGCACCCAGCACGCTGAGTACTGAGCGCTGAGCACCCTGAGTACTGAGCACCGAGCACCCTGAGTACTGAGCACCCAGCACCCTGAGCACTGAGCAGCCAGCACCCTGAGCACTGAGCACCCAGCTCCCCGAGCACTGAGCACCCAGCACCCTGAGCACTGAGCACCCAGCACCCCGAGTACTGAGCACCCAGCACCCTGAGTACTGAGCACCGAGCACCCCGAGCACTGAGCACCCAGCACCCCGAGCACTGAGAACCCAGCACCCCGAGAATTAGCACCCAGCACCCTGAGTACTGAGAACCGAGTACCCTCAGTACTGAGCACCCAGCACGCTGAGCACTGAGCACCCAGCACCCCGAGTACTGAGCAAACAGCACACCGAGCACTGAGCACCCAGCACCCCGAGAATGAGCACCCAGCACCCTGAGTACTGAGCACCCAGCACCCTGAGTACTGAGCACCCTGAGGACTGAGCACCGATCACCCTGAGCACTGAGCACCCAGCACCCTCAGTACTGAGCACCCAGCACCCTGAGTACTGAGCACCGAGCACCCCGAGTACTGAGCACCCAGCACCCTGAGCACTGAGCACCTAGCAACCCGAGCACTGAGCACGCAGCACCCTGAGTACTGAGCACCCAGCACCCCGAGCCCTGAGCACACAGCACCCTGAGTACTGAGCACCCTGAGTACTGAGCACCTAGCACCCCGAGCACTGAGCACCCAGCACCCTGAGCACTGAGCACCCTGCACCCTGAGTACTGAGCATCAAGCACCTTGAGCACTGAGCACCCAGCACCCTGAGCACTGAGCACCCAGGACCCTGAGCACTGAGCACCCAGCACCCTGAGTACTGAGCACCCAACCTACTGAGCATCGAGCACCCCGAGCACTGAGCACCCAGCATCCTGAGTACTGAGCACCGAGCACCCCGAGTACTGAGCACCCAGCACCCTGAGCACTGAGCACCCAGCACCCTGAGTACTGAGCACCGAGAACCCTGGGTACTGAGCACACAGCACCCTGAGCACTGAGCACCCTGAGTACTGAGCACTAAGCACCCTGAGCGCTGATCACCCAGCACCCCAAGCACGGAGCACCCAGGACACCAAGCACTGAGTACTGAGCACCCAGCACCCTGAGTACTGAGCATCGAGCACCCCGAGCACTAAGCACCCAGCACCCTGAACACTGAGCACCCAGCACCCCAAGCACTGAGCACCCAGCAACCTGAGTACTGAGCACCCAGCACCCTGAGTACTGAGCACCCCGAGCACTGAGCACCCTGAGTACTGAGCACCCAGCACCCCGATCACAGAGCACACAGCACCCTCAGCACTGAGCACCCAGCACCCCGAGCACTGAGAACACAGCACCCCGAGAATTAGCACCCAGCACCCTGAGTACTGAGAACCGAGTACCCTCAGTACTGAGCACCCAGCACGCTGAGCACTGAGCACCCAGCACCCCGAGTACTGAGTAAACAGCACACCGAGCACTGAGCACCCAGCACCCCGAGAATGAGCACCCAGCACCCTGAGTACTGAGCACCCAGCACCCTGAGTACTGAGCACCCTGAGGACTGAGCACCGATCACGCTGAGCACTGAGCACCCAGCACCCTGAGTACTGAGCACCCAGCACCCTGAGTACTGAGCACCGAGCACCCCGAGTACTGAGCACCCAGCACCCTGAGCACTGAGCACCTAGCAACCCGAGCACTGAGCACGCAGCACCCTGAGTACTGAGCACCCAGCACCCCGAGCCCTGAGCACACAGCACCCTGAGTACTGAGCACCCTGAGTACTGAGCACCTAGCACCCCGAGCACTGAGCACCCAGCACCCTGAGCACTGAGCACCCTGCACAATGAGTACTGAGCATCAAGCACCCTGAGCACTGAGCACCCAGCACCCTGAGCACTGAGCACCCAGCACCCTGAGGACTGAGCACCCAGCACCCTGAGTACTGAGCACCCAACGTACTGAGCATCGAGCACCCCGAGCACTGAGCACCCAGCACCCTGAGTACTGAGCATCGAGCACCCCGAGCACTAAGCACCCAGCACCCTGAACACTGAGCACCCAGCACCCCAAGCACTGAGCACCCAGCAACATGAGTACTGAGCACCCAGCACACTGAGTACTGAGCACCCAGCACCCTGAGTACTGAGCACCCAGCCCCCCGAGCACTGAGCACCCAGCACCCTGAGTACTGAGCACCGAGCACCAAGAGTACTGAGCACCGAGCATCCTGAGCACTGAGCACCGAGCACCCCGAGCACTGAGCACCTAGCACCCTGAGTACTGAGCACCCAGAACCAAGAGTACTGAGCACCGAGCACCCCGAGCACTGAGCACCCAGCACCCTGAGTAATGAGCACCCAGCACCCCGAGTACTGAGCACCGAGCACCGTGAGTACTGAGCACCCAGCACCCTGAGTACTGAGCACCCAGCACCCTGAGCACTGAGCACAAAGCACGCTGAGTACTGAGCACTGAGCACCCTGAGTACTGAGCACCAAGGACCCTGAGCACTGAGCACCCAGCACGCTGAGTACTGAGCGCTGAGCACCCTGAGTACTGAGCACCGAGCACCCTGAGTACTGAGCACCCAGCACCCTGAGCACTGAGCAGCCAGCACCCTGAGCACTGAGCACCCAGCTCCCCGGGCACTGAGCACCCAGCACCCTGAGCACTGAGCACCAAGCACCCCGAGTACTGAGCACCCAGCACCCTGAGTACTGAGCACCGAGCACCCCGAGCACTGAGCACCCAGCACCCCGAGCACTGAGAACCCAGCACCCCGAGAATTAGCACCCAGCACCCTGAGTACTGAGAACCGAGTACCCTCAGTACTGAGCACCCAGCACGCTGAGCACTGAGCACCCAGCACCCCGAGTACTGAGCAAACAGCACACCGAGCACTGAGCACCCAGCACCCCGAGAATGAGCACCCAGCACCCTGAGTACTGAGCACCCAGCACCCTGAGTACTGAGCACCATGAGGACTGAGCACCGATCACCCTGAGCACTGAGCACCCAGCACCCTGAGTACTGAGCACCCAGCACCCTGAGTACTGAGCACCGAGCACCCCGAGTACTGAGCACCCAGCACCCTGAGCACTGAGCACCTAGCAACCCGAGCACTGAGCACGCAGCACCCTGAGTACTGAGCACCCAGCACTCCGAGCCCTGAGCACACAGCACCCTGAGTACTGAGCACCCTGAGTACTGAGCACCTAGCACCCCGAGCACTGAGCACCCAGCACCCTGAGCACTGAGCACCCAGCACCCTGAGCACTGAGCACCCAGGACCCTGAGCACTGAGCACCCAGCACCCTGAGTACTGAGCACCCAACCTACTGAGCATCGAGCACCCCGAGCACTGAGCACCCAGCATTCTGAGTACTGAGCACCGAGCACCCCGAGTACTGAGCACCCAGCACCCTGAGCACTGAGCACCCAGCACCCTGAGTACTGAGCACCGAGAACCCTGAGTACTGAGCACCCAGCACCCCGCGCACTGAGCACCCTGAGTACTGAGCACTAAGCACCCTGAGCGCTGATCACCCAGCACCCCAAGCACGGAGCACCCAGGACACCCAGCACTTAGTACTGAGCACCCAGCACCCTGAGTACTGAGCACCGAGCTCCCCGAGCACTGAGCACCCTGAGTACTGAGCACCCAGCACCCCGATCACAGAGCACACAGCACCCTCAGCACTGAGCACCTAGCACCCCGAGCACTGAGCACCCAGCACCCTGAGTACTGAGCACACTGAGGACTGAGCACCGATCACCCTGAGCACTGAGCACTCAGCACCCTGAGTACTGAGCACCCAGCACCCTGAGTACTGAGCACCCAGCACCCTGAGCACTGAGCACGCAGCACCCTGAGTACTGAGCACCCAGCACCCTGAGTACTGAGCACTGAGCACCCCGAGTACTGAGCACCCAGCACCCCGAGCACTAAGCACCCAGCACCCTGAACACTGAGCACCCAGCACCCCAAGCACTGAGCACCCAGCAACCTGAGTACTGAGCACCCAGCACCCTGAGTACTGAGCACCCAGCACCCTGAGTACTGAGCACCCAGCACCCCGAGCACTGAGCACCCAGCACCCTGAGTACTGAGCACCGAGCACCAAGAGTACTGAGCACCGAGCATCCTGAGCACTGAGCACCGAGCACCCCGAGCACTGAGCACCTAGCACCCTGAGTACTGAGCACCCAGAACCAAGAGTACTGAGCACCGAGCACCCCGAGCACTGAGCACCCAGCACCCTGAGTAATGAGCACACAGCACCCCGAGTACTGAGCACCGAGCACCGTGAGTACTGAGCACCCAGCACCCTGAGTACTGAGCACCCAGCACCCTGAGCACTGAGCACAAAGCACGCTGAGTACTGAGCACTGAGCACCCTGAGTACTGAGCACCAAGGACCCTGAGCACTGAGCACCCAGCACGCTGAGTACTGAGCGCTGAGCACCCTGAGTACTGAGCACCGAGCACCCTGAGTACTGAGCACCCAGCACCCTGAGCACTGAGCAGCCAGCACCCTGAGCACTGAGCACCCAGCTCCCCTAGCACTGAGCACCCAGCACCCTGAGCACTGAGCACCCAGCACCCCGAGTACTGAGCACCCAGCACCCTGATTACTGAGCACCGAGCACCCCGAGCACTGAGCACCCAGCACCCCGAGCACTGAGAACCCAGCACCCCGAGAATTAGCACCCAGCACCCTGAGTACTGAGAACCGAGTACCCTCAGTACTGAGCACCCAGCACGCTGAGCACTGAGCACCCAGCACCCCGAGTACTGAGCAAACAGCACACCGAGCACTGAGCACCCAGCACCCCGAGAATGAGCACCCAGCACCCTGAGTACTGAGCACCCAGCACCCTGAGTACTGAGCACCGAGCACCCCGAGTACTGAGCACCCAGCACCCTGAGCACTGAGCACCCAGCACCCTGAGTACTGAGCACCGAGAACCCTGGGTACTGAGCACCCAGCACCCTGAGCACTGAGCACCCTGAGGACTGAGCACCGATCACCCTGAGCACTGAGCACCCAGCACCCTCAGTACTGAGCACCCAGCACCCTGAGTACTGAGCACCGAGCACCCCGAGTACTGAGCACCCAGCACCCTGAGCACTGAGCACCTAGCAACCCGAGCACTGAGCACGCAGCACCCTGAGTACTGAGCACCCAGCACCCCGAGCCCTGAGCACACAGCACCCTGAGTACTGAGCACCCTGAGTACTGAGCACCTAGCAACCCGAGCACTGAGCACCCTGCACCCTGAGCACTGAGCACCCAGGACCCTGAGCACTGAGCACCCAGCACCCTGAGTACTGAGCACCCAACCTACTGAGCATCGAGCACCCCGAGCACTGAGCACCCAGCATCCTGAGTACTGAGCACCGAGCACCCCGAGTACTGAGCACCCAGCACCCTGAGCACTGAGCACCCAGCACCCTGAGTACTGAGCACCGAGAACCCTGGGTACTGAGCACCCAGCACCCTGAGCACTGAGCACCCTGAGTACTGAGCACTAAGCACCCTGAGCGCTGATCACCCAGCACCCCAAGCACGGAGCACCCAGGACACCAAGCACTGAGTACTGAGCACCCAGCACCCTGAGTACTGAGCACCGAGCTCCCCGAGCACTGAGCACCCTGAGTACTGAGCACCCAGCACCCCGATCACAGAGCACACAGCACCCTCAGCACTGAGCACCCAGCACCCCGAGCACTGAGCACCCAGCACCCTGAGTACTGAGCACACTGAGGACTGAGCACCGATCACCCTGAGCACTGAGCACCCAGCACCCTGAGTACTGAGCACCCAGCACCCTGAGTACTGAGCACCCAGCACCCTGAGCACTGAGCACGCAGCACCCTGAGTACTGAGCACCCAGCACCCTGAGTACTGAGCACCCAGCACCCTGAGTACTGAGCACCCAGCACCCTGAGTACTGAGCACCCAGCACCCAACATACTGAGCATCGAGCACCCCGAGCACTGAGCACCCAGCACCCTGAGTACTGAGCACCGAGCACCCCGAGTACTGAGCACCCAGCACCCTGAGCACTGAGCACCCAGCACCCTGAGTACTGAGCACCCAGAACCCTGCGTACTGAGCACCCAGCACCCCGAGCACTGAGCACCCTGAGTACTGAGCACTAAGCACCCTGAGTGCTGAGCACCCAGCACCCCAAGCACGGAGCACCCAGGACCCCGAGCACTGAGTACTGAGCACCCAGCACCCTGAGTACTGAGCACCGAGCTCCCCGAGCACTGAGCACCCTGAGTACTGAGCACCCAGCACCCCGATCACAGAGCACACAGCATCCTCAGCACTGAGCACCCAGCACCCCGAGCACTGAGCACCCAGCACCCTGAGTACTGAGCACACTGAGGACTGAGCACCGATCACCCTGAGCACTGAGCACCCAGCACCCTGAGTACTGAGCACCCAGCACCCTGAGTACTGAGCACCCAGCACCCTGAGCACTGAGCACGCAGCACCCTGAGTACTGAGCACCCAGCACCCTGAGTACTGAGCACCCAGCACCCTGAGTACTGAGCACCCAGCACCCCGAGCACTGAGCACCCAGCACCCTGAGTACTGAGCACCGAGCACCAAGAGTACTGAGCACCGAGCATCCTGAGCACTGAGCACCGAGCACCCCGAGCACTGAGCACCTAGCACCCTGAGTACTGAGCACCCAGAACCAAGAGTACTGAGCACCGAGCACCCCGAGCACTGAGCACCCAGCACCCTGAGTAATGACCACCCAGCACCCCGAGTACTGAGCACCGAGCACCGTGAGTACTGAACACCCAGCACCCTGAGTACTGAGCACCCAGCACCCTGAGCACTGAGCACAAAGCACGCTGAGTACTGAGCACTGAGCACCCTGAGTACTGAGCACCAAGGACCCTGAGCACTGAGCACCCAGCACGCTGAGTACTGAGCGCTGAGCACCCTGAGTACTGAGCACCGAGCACCCTGAGTACTGAGCACCCAGCACCCTGAGCACTGAGCAGCCAGCACCCTGAGCACTGAGCACCCAGCTCCCCGGGCACTGAGCACCCAGCACCCTGAGCACTGAGCACCAAGCACCCCGAGTACTGAGCACCCAGCACCCTGAGTACTGAGCACCGAGCACCCCGAGCACTGAGCACCCAGCACCCCGAGCACTGAGAACCCAGCACCCCGAGAATTAGCACCCAGCACCCTGAGTACTGAGAACCGAGTACCCTCAGTACTGAGCACCCAGCACGCTGAGCACTGAGCACCCAGCACCCCGAGTACTGAGCAAACAGCACACCGAGCACTGAGCACCCAGCACCCCGAGAATGAGCACCCAGCACCCTGAGTACTGAGCACCCAGCACCCTGAGTACTGAGCACCATGAGGACTGAGCACCGATCACCCTGAGCACTGAGCACCCAGCACCCTGAGTACTGAGCACCCAGCACCCTGAGTACTGAGCACCGAGCACCCCGAGTACTGAGCACCCAGCACCCTGAGCACTGAGCACCTAGCAACCCGAGCACTGAGCACGCAGCACCCTGAGTACTGAGCACCCAGCACTCCGAGCCCTGAGCACACAGCACCCTGAGTACTGAGCACCCTGAGTACTGAGCACCTAGCACCCCGAGCACTGAGCACCCAGCACCCTGAGCACTGAGCACCCAGCACCCTGAGCACTGAGCACCCAGGACCCTGAGCACTGAGCACCCAGCACCCTGAGTACTGAGCACCCAACCTACTGAGCATCGAGCACCCCGAGCACTGAGCACCCAGCATTCTGAGTACTGAGCACCGAGCACCCCGAGTACTGAGCACCCAGCACCCTGAGCACTGAGCACCCAGCACCCTGAGTACTGAGCACCGAGAACCCTGAGTACTGAGCACCCAGCACCCCGCGCACTGAGCACCCTGAGTACTGAGCACTAAGCACCCTGAGCGCTGATCACCCAGCACCCCAAGCACGGAGCACCCAGGACACCCAGCACTTAGTACTGAGCACCCAGCACCCTGAGTACTGAGCACCGAGCTCCCCGAGCACTGAGCACCCTGAGTACTGAGCACCCAGCACCCCGATCACAGAGCACACAGCACCCTCAGCACTGAGCACCTAGCACCCCGAGCACTGAGCACCCAGCACCCTGAGTACTGAGCACACTGAGGACTGAGCACCGATCACCCTGAGCACTGAGCACTCAGCACCCTGAGTACTGAGCACCCAGCACCCTGAGTACTGAGCACCCAGCACCCTGAGCACTGAGCACGCAGCACCCTGAGTACTGAGCACCCAGCACCCTGAGTACTGAGCACCCAGCACCCTGAGTACTGAGAACCCAGCACCCTGAGTACTGAGCACCCAGCACCCTGAGTACTGAGCACTGAGCACCCCGAGTACTGAGCACCCAGCACCCCGAGCACTAAGCACCCAGCACCCTGAACACTGAGCACCCAGCACCCCAAGCACTGAGCACCCAGCAACCTGAGTACTGAGCACCCAGCATCCTGAGTACTGAGCACCCAGCACCCTGAGTACTGAGCACCCAGCACCCCGAGCACTGAGCACCCAGCACCCTGAGTACTGAGCACCGAGCACCAAGAGTACTGAGCACCGAGCATCCTGAGCACTGAGCACCGAGCACCCCGAGCACTGAGCACCTAGCACCCTGAGTACTGAGCACCCAGAACCAAGAGTACTGAGCACCGAGCACCCCGAGCACTGAGCACCCAGCACCCTGAGTAATGAGCACACAGCACCCCGAGTACTGAGCACCGAGCACCGTGAGTACTGAGCACCCAGCACCCTGAGTACTGAGCACCCAGCACCCTGAGCACTGAGCACAAAGCACGCTGAGTACTGAGCACTGAGCACCCTGAGTACTGAGCACCAAGGACCCTGAGCACTGAGCACCCAGCACGCTGAGTACTGAGCGCTGAGCACCCTGAGTACTGAGCACCGAGCACCCTGAGTACTGAGCACCCAGCACCCTGAGCACTGAGCAGCCAGCACCCTGAGCACTGAGCACCCAGCTCCCCGAGCACTGAGCACCCAGCACCCTGAGCACTGAGCACCCAGCACCCCGAGTACTGAGCACCCAGCACCCTGATTACTGAGCACCGAGCACCCCGAGCACTGAGCACCCAGCACCCCGAGCACTGAGAACCCAGCACCCCGAGAATTAGCACCCAGCACCCTGAGTACTGAGAACCGAGTACCCTCAGTACTGAGCACCCAGCACGCTGAGCACTGAGCACCCAGCACCCCGAGTACTGAGCAAACAGCACACCGAGCACTGAGCACCCAGCACCCCGAGAATGAGCACCCAGCACCCTGAGTACTGAGCACCCAGCACCCTGAGTACTGAGCACCGAGCACCCCGAGTACTGAGCACCCAGCACCCTGAGCACTGAGCACCCAGCACCCTGAGTACTGAGCACCGAGAACCCTGGGTACTGAGCACCCAGCACCCTGAGCACTGAGCACCCTGAGGACTGAGCACCGATCACCCTGAGCACTGAGCACCCAGCACCCTCAGTACTGAGCACCCAGCACCCTGAGTACTGAGCACCGAGCACCCCGAGTACTGAGCACCCAGCACCCTGAGCACTGAGCACCTAGCAACCCGAGCACTGAGCACGCAGCACCCTGAGTACTGAGCACCCAGCACCCCGAGCCCTGAGCACACAGCACCCTGAGTACTGAGCACCCTGAGTACTGAGCACCTAGCACCCCGAGCACTGAGCACCCAGCACCCTGAGCACTGAGCACCCTGCACCCTGAGTACTGAGCATCAAGCACCCTGAGCACTGAGCACCCAGCACCCTGAGCACTGAGCACCCAGGACCCTGAGCACTGAGCACCCAGCACCCTGAGTACTGAGCACCCAACCTACTGAGCATCGAGCACCCCGAGCACTGAGCACCCAGCATCCTGAGTACTGAGCACCGAGCACCCCGAGTACTGAGCACCCAGCACCCTGAGCACTGAGCACCCAGCACCCTGAGTACTGAGCACCGAGAACCCTGGGTACTGAGCACCCAGCACCCTGAGCACTGAGCACCCTGAGTACTGAGCACTAAGCACCCTGAGCGCTGATCACCCAGCACCCCAAGCACGGAGCACCCAGGACACCAAGCACTGAGTACTGAGCACCCAGCACCCTGAGTACTGAGCACCGAGCTCCCCGAGCACTGAGCACCCTGAGTACTGAGCACCCAGCACCCCGATCACAGAGCACACAGCACCCTCAGCACTGAGCACCCAGCACCCCGAGCACTGAGCACCCAGCACCCTGAGTACTGAGCACACTGAGGACTGAGCACCGATCACCCTGAGCACTGAGCACCCAGCACCCTGAGTACTGAGCACCCAGCACCCTGAGTACTGAGCACCCAGCACCCTGAGCACTGAGCACGCAGCACCCTGAGTACTGAGCACCCAGCACCCTGAGTACTGAGCACCCAGCACCCTGAGTACTGAGCACCCAGCACCCTGAGTACTGAGCACCCAGCACCCAACATACTGAGCATCGAGCACCCCGAGCACTGAGCACCCAGCACCCTGAGTACTGAGCACCGAGCACCCCGAGTACTGAGCACCCAGCACCCTGAGCACTGAGCACCCAGCACCCTGAGTACTGAGCACCCAGAACCCTGCGTACTGAGCACCCAGCACCCCGAGCACTGAGCACCCTGAGTACTGAGCACTAAGCACCCTGAGTGCTGAGCACCCAGCACCCCAAGCACGGAGCACCCAGGACCCCGAGCACTGAGTACTGAGCACCCAGCACCCTGAGTACTGAGCACCGAGCTCCCCGAGCACTGAGCACCCTGAGTACTGAGCACCCAGCACCCCGATCACAGAGCACACAGCATCCTCAGCACTGAGCACCCAGCACCCCGAGCACTGAGCACCCAGCACCCTGAGTACTGAGCACACTGAGGACTGAGCACCGATCACCCTGAGCACTGAGCACCCAGCACCCTGAGTACTGAGCACCCAGCACCCTGAGTACTGAGCACCCAGCACCCTGAGCACTGAGCACGCAGCACCCTGAGTACTGAGCACCCAGCACCCTGAGTACTGAGCACCCAGCACCCTGAGTACTGAGCACCCAGCACCCCGAGCACTGAGCACCCAGCACCCTGAGTACTGAGCACCGAGCACCAAGAGTACTGAGCACCGAGCATCCTGAGCACTGAGCACCGAGCACCCCGAGCACTGAGCACCTAGCACCCTGAGTACTGAGCACCCAGAACCAAGAGTACTGAGCACCGAGCACCCTGAGCACTGAGCACCCAGCACCCTGAGTAATGACCACCCAGCACCCCGAGTACTGAGCACCGAGCACCTTGAGTACTGAACACCCAGCACCCTGAGTACTGAGCACCCAGCACCCTGAGCACTGAGCACAAAGCACGCTGAGTACTGAGCACTGAGCACCCTGAGTACTGAGCACCAAGGACCCTGAGCACTGAGCACCCAGCACGCTGAGTACTGAGCGCTGAGCACCCTGAGTACTGAGCACCGAGCACCCTGAGTACTGAGCACCCAGCACCCTGAGCACTGAGCAGCCAGCACCCTGAGCACTGAGCACCCAGCTCCCCGAGCACTGAGCACCCAGCACCCTCAGCACTGAGCACCCAGCACCCCGAGTACTGAGCAACCAGCACCCTGAGTACTGAGCACCGAGCACCCCGAGCACAGAGCACCCAGCACCCCGAGCACTGAGAACCCAGCACCCCGAGAATTAGCACCCAGCACCCTGAGTACTGAGAACCGAGTACCCTCAGTACTGAGCACCCAGCACGCTGAGCACTGAGCACCCAGCACCCCGAGTACTGAGCAAACAGCACACCGAGCACTGAGCACCCAGCACCCCGAGAATGAGCACCCAGCACCCTGAGTACTGAGCACCCAGCACCCTGAGTACTGAGCACCCTGAGGACTGAGCACCGATCACGCTGAGCACTGAGCACCCAGCACCCTGAGTACTGAGCACCCAGCACCCTGAGTACTGAGCACCGAGCACCCCGAGTACTGAGCACCCAGCACCCTGAGCACTGAGCACCTAGCAAACCGAGCACTGAGCACGCAGCACCCTGAGTACTGAGCACCCAGCACCCCGAGCCCTGAGCACACAGCACCCTGAGTACTGAGCACCCTGAGTACTGAGCACCTAGCACCCCGAGCACTGAGCACCCAGCACCCTGAGCACTGAGCACCCTGCACCCTGAGTACTGAGCATCAAGCACCCTGAGCACTGAGCTCCCAACACCCTGAGCACTGAGCACCCAGCACCCTGAGCACTGAGCACCCAGCACACTGAGTACTGAGCACCCAACGTACTGAGCATCGAGCACCCCGAGCACTGAGCACCCAGCACCCTGAGTACTGAGCACCGAGCACCCTGAGTACTGAGCACCGAGCACCCCGAGCACTGAGCACGCAGCACCCTGAGTACTGAGCACCCAGCACCCTGAGTACTGAGCACCGAGCTCCCCGAGCACTGAGCACCCTGAGTACTGAGCACCCAGCACCCCGATCACAGAGCACACAGCACCCTCAGCACTGAGCACCCAGCACCCCGAGCACTGAGCACCCAGCACCCTGAGTACTGAGCACCCAGCACCCTGAGTACTGAGCACCCAGCACCCTGAGCACTGAGCACGCAGCACCCTGAGTACTGAGCACCCAGCACCCTGAGTACTGAGCACCCAGCACCCTGAGTACTGAGCACCCAGCACCCTGAGTACTGAGCACCCAGCACCCTGAGTACTGAGCACCGAGCACCCCGAGTACTGAGCACCCAGCACCCCGAGCACTGAGCACCCAGCACCCTGAACACTGAGCACCCAGCACCCCAAGCACTGAGCACCCAGCAACCTGAGTACTGAGCACCCAGCACCCTGAGTACTGAGCACCCAGCACCCTGACTACTGAGCACAAAGCACGCTGAGTACTGAGCACCCTGAGTACTGAGCACCAAGGACCCTGAGCACTGAGCACCCAGCACGCTGAGTACTGAGCGCTGAGCACCCTGAGTACTGAGCACCGAGCACCCTGAGTACTGAGCACCCAGCACCCTGAGCACTGAGCAGCCAGCAACATGAGCACTGAGCACCCAGCACCCCGAGCACTGAGCACCCAGCACCCTGAGCACTGAGCACCGAGCACCCCGAGCACTGAGCACCCAGCACCCCGAGCACTGAGAACCCAGCACCCCGAGAATTAGCACCCAGCACCCCGAGTACTGAGCACCCAGCACCCTGAGTACTGAGCACCGAGCACCCCGAGCACTGAGCACCCAGCACCCCGAGCACTGAGAACCCAGCACCCCGAGAATTAGCACCCAGCACCCTGAGTACTGAGAACCGAGTACCCTGAATACTGAGCACCCAGCACGCTGAGCACTGAGCACCCAGCACCCCGAGTACTGAGCAAACAGCACACCGAGCACTGAGCACCCAGCACCCCGAGAATGAGCACCCAGCACCCTGAGTACTGAGCACCCAGCACCCTGAGTACTGAGCACACTGAGGACTGAGCACCGATCACCCTGAGCACTGAGCACCCAGCACCCTGAGTACTGAGCACCCAGCACCCTGACTACTGAGCACCGAGCACCCCGAGTACTGAGCACCCAGCACCCTGAGCACTGAGCACCGATCACCCTGAGCACTGAGCACCCAGCACCCTGAGTACTGAGCACCCAGCACCCTGAGTACTGAGCACCGAGCACCCCGAGCACTGAGCACGCAGCACCCTGAGTACTGAGCACCCAGCACCCCGTGACCTGAGCACCCAGCACCCTGAGTACTGAGCACCCTGAGTACTGAGCACCTAGCACCCCGAGCACTGAGCACCCAGCACCCTGAGCACTGAGCACCCTGCACCCTGAGTACTGAGCATCAAGCACCCTGAGCACTGAGCACCCAGCACCCTGAGCACTGAGCACCCAGCACCCTGAGTACTGAGCACCCAACGTACTGAGCATTGAGCACCCCGAGCACTGAGCACCCAGCACCCTGAGTACTGAGCACCCAGCACCCCGAGCACTGAGGACCCAGCACCCTGAGTACTGAGCACCGCGCACCCTGAGTACTGAGCACCCAGCACCCCGAGCACTGAGCACCCAGCACCCCGAGCACTGAGCACCCAGCACCCTGAGCACTGAGCACCCTGAGGACTGAGCACCCAGCACCCTGAGTACTGAGCACCCAGCATCCTGATTACTGAGCACCGATCACCGTGAGCACTGAGCACCCAGCAACCCGAGCACTGAGCACCCAGCACCCTGAGTACTGAGCACCCTGAGTACTGAGCACCCAGCACCCCGAGCACTGAGCACCCTGCACCCTGAGTACTGAGCACCCTGAGTACTGAGCACCCAGCACCCTGAGCACTGAGCACCCAGCACCGTGAGTACTGAGCACCCAGCACCCTGAGCACTGAGCACCCAGCACCCTGAGTACTGAGCAACCAGCACCCTGAGTACTTAGCACCCAGCACCCTGAGCACTGAGCACCCAGCACCCTGAGTACTGAGCACCAAGCACCCTGAGTACTGAGCACCCAGCACCCTGAGTACTGAGCACCCAGCACCCTGAGTACTGAGCACCGAGCACCCCGAGTACTGAGCACCCAGCACCCTGAGCACTGAGCACCCAGCACCCTGAGTACTGAGCACCCAGCACACTGAGTACTGAGCACCCAGCACCCCGAGCACTGAGCACCCTGAATACTGAGCACTAAGCACCCTGAGCGCTGAGCACCCAGCACCCCAAGCACGGAGCACCCAGGACCCCGTGCACTGAGTACTGAGCACCCAGCACCCTGAGTACTGAGCACCAAGCTCCCCGAGCACTGAGCACCCTGAGTACTGAGCACCCAGCACCCCGAGCACTGAGCACCCAGCACCCTGAGTAATGAGCACCCAGCACCCCGAGTACTGAGCACCCAGCACCGTGAGTACTGAGCACCCAGCACACTGAGTACTGAGCACCCAGCACCCTGAGCACTGAGCACAAAGCACGCTGAGTACTGAGCACTGAGCACCCTGAGTACTGAGCACCAAGGACCCTGAGTACTGAGCCCCCAGCTCCCTGAGCACTGAGCACAAAGCACGCTGAGTACTGAGCGCTGAGCACCCTGAGTACTGAGCACCGAGCACCCTGAGTACTGAGCACCCAGCAGCCTGAGCACTGAGCACCCAGCACCCTGAGCACTGAGCACCCAGCACCCCGAGCACTGAGCACCCAGCACCCTGAGCACTGAGCACCCAGCACAACGAGTACTGAGCACCCAGCACCCTGAGTACTGAGCACCCAGCACAACGAGCACTGAGCACCCAGCACCCCGAGCACTGAGCACCCAGCACCCCGAGAATGAGCACCCAGCACCCTGAGTACTGATAACCGAGCACCCTGAGTACTGAGCACCCAGCACGCTGAGCACTGAGCACACAGCACCCCGAGTACTGAGCAAACAGCACACCGAGCACTGAGCACCCAGTACCCCGAGAATGAGCACCCAGCACCCTGAATACTGAGCACCCAGCACCCTGAGTACTGAGCACCCAGCACAAGGAGCACTGAGCACCCTGAGTACTGAGCACCCAGCACCCTGAGTACTGAGCACTAAGCACCCTGAGCGCTGAGCACCCAGCACCCCAAGCACGCAGCACCCAGGACCCCGAGCACTGAGTACTGAGCACCCAGCACCCTGAGTACTGAGCACCAAGTTCCCCGAGAACTGAGCACCCTGAGTACTGAGCACCCAGCACCCCGATAACAGAGCACCCAGCACCCTCAGCACTGTGCACCCAGCACCCCGAGCACTGAGCACTCAGCACCCTGAGTACTGAGCTCCCTGAGTACTGAGCACCGATCACCCTGAGCACTGAGCACCCAGCACCCTGAGCACTGAGCACCCAGCACCCTGAGTACTGAGCACCGAGCACCCCGAGCACTGAGCACCCAGCACCCTGAGGACTGAGCACCCAGCACGAAGAGTACTGAGCACCGAGCATCCTGAGCACTGAGCACCGAGCACCCCGAACACTGAGCACCCAGCACCCTGAGGACTGAGCACCCAGCACCAAGAGTACTGAGCACCGAGCACCCCGAGCACTGAGCACCAAGCACCCCAAGCACTGAGCAACCAGCACCCTGAGTACTGAGCACCCAGCACCCCGAGCACTGAGCACCCAGCACCCTGAGTAATGAGCACCCAGCACCCAGAGTACTGAGCACCCAGCACCGTGAGTACTGAGCACCCAGCACCCTGAGTACTGAGCACCCAGCACCCTGAGCACTGAGCACAAAGCACGCTGAGTACTGAGCACTGAGCACCCTGAGTACTGAGCACCAAGGACCCTGAGTACTGAGCACCCAGCACCCTGAGCACTGAGCACAAAGCACTCTGAGTACTGAGCGCTGAGCACCCTGAGTACTGAGCACCGAGCACCCTGAGTACTGAGCACCCAGCACCCTGAGCACTGAGCACCCAGCACCCTGAGCACTGAGCACCCTGCACCCCGAGCACTGAGCACCCAGCACCCTGAGCACTGAGCACCCAGCACCCCGAGTACTGAGCACCCAGCGCCCTGAGTACTGAGTACCCAGCACAACGAGCACTGAGCACCCAGCACCCCGAGCACTGAGCAACCAGCACCCCGAGAATAAGCACCCAGCACCCTGAGTACTGAGAACCGAGCACCCTGAGTACTGAGCACCCAGCACGCTGAGCACTGAGCACCCAGCACCCCGATTACTGAGCAAACAGCACACCGAGCACTGAGCACCCAGCACCCCGAGAATGAGCACCCAGCACACTGAGTACTGAGCACCCAGCACCCTGAGTACTGAGCACCCAGCACAACGAGCACTGAGCACCCTGAGTACTGAGCACCCAGCACCCTGAGTACTGAGCACTAAGCATCCAGAGCGCTGAGCACCCAGCAGCCCAAGCACGGAGCACCCAGGACACCGAGCACTGAGTAATGAGCACCCAGCACCCTGAGTACTGAGCACCGAGCTGCCTGAGCACTGAGCACCCTGAGTACTGAGCACCCAGCACCCCGATCACAGAGCAGCCAGCACCCTCAGCACTGAGCTCCCATCACCCCGAGCACTGAGCACCCAGCACCCTGAGTACTGAGCACCCTGAGGACTGAGCACCGATCACCCTGAGCACTGAGCACCCATCACCCTGAGTACTGAGCACCCAGCACCCTGAGTACTGAGCACCGAGCACCCCGAGTACTGAGCACCCAGCACCCTGAGCACTGAGCACCCAGCACCCTGAGCACTGAGCCCCCAGCACCCTGAGTACTAAGCACCCAGCACCCTGAGTACTGAGCACCCTGCACCCTGAGTACTGAGCACAAAGCACACTGAGTACTGATCACCCAGCGTACTGAGCACCGAGCACCCCGAGCACTGAGCACCCAGCACCCTGAGTACTGAGCACCCAGCATACTGAGCACCGAGCACCCAGCACCCTGAGTACTGAGCACCCAGCACCCTGAGCACTGAGCACCCAGCACCCTGAGCACTGAGCCCCCAGCACCCTGAGGACTGAGCACCCAACGTACTGAGCACCGAGCACCCTGAGCACTGAGCACCCAGCACCATGAGTACTGAGCACCCAGCACCCTGAGCAATGAGCACCCTGAGTACTGAGCACCCAGCACCTTGAGCACTGAGCACCGAGCACCCCGAGCACTGAGCACCCATCACCCGGAGTACTGAGCACCCAGCACGCTGCGTACTAAGCACCGAGCACCCTGAGTACTGAGCACCCAGCACCCTGAGCACTGAACACACAGCACCCTGAGTACTGAGCACCTCGAGCACTGAGCACCCAGCACCCTGAGTACTGAGCACCGAGCACCCCGAGCACTGAGCACCCAGCACCCCGAGCACTGAGCACCCAGCACCCCGAGCACTGAGCACCCAGCACCCTGAGTTCTGAGCACCCAGCACCCTGAGTACATAGCACCCAGCACACTGAGCACTGAGTACCCAGCACCCTGAGCACTGAGCACCCAGCACCCTGAGCACTGAGCACACAGCACCTGAGCACTGAGCACCCAGCACCCTGAGTACTGAGCACTGAGCACCCAGCACCCTGAGTACTGAGCACTGAGCACCCAGCACACTGAGCACTGAGCACCCAGCACCCTGAGCACTGAGCACCCAGCTCCCGAGTACAGAGCACCCAGCACCCTGAGTACTGAACACCCAGCACCCTGAGTACTGAGCACCCAGCACCCCGAGTACTGAGCACCCAGCACCCTGAGTACTGAGCACCCAGCACCCTGAGCACTGAGCACCCAGCACCCCGAGCACTGAGCACCCAGCACCCTGAGTACTGAGCACCCAGCACCCTGAGCACTCAGCACCCAGCACCCTGAGCACTGAGCACCCAGCACCCTGAGCACTGAGCACCCAGCACCCTGAGTAGTGAGAAACCAACGTACTGAGCACCGAGCACCCCGAGCACTGAGCACCCAGCACCCTGAGTACTGAGCACCGATCACCCCGATCAATGAGTACCCAGCACCCTGAGTACTGAGCTCCGAGCACCCCGAGCACTGAGCACCCAGCGCCCCGAGCACTGAGCACCCAGCACCCTGAATACTGAGCACTGAGCACCCAGCACCCCGAATACTGAGCACCCAGCACAATGAGTACTGAGCACCCACCACCCTGAATACTGAGCACCCAGCACCCTGAGTACTGAGCACCCAGCACCCTGAGCACTGAGCACCCAGCACCCCGAGCACTGAGCACCCAGCACCCTGAGTACTGAGCACCCAGCACCCTGAGCACTGAGCACCCAGCACCCTGAGCACTGAGCACCCAGCACCCTGAGCACTGAGCACCCAGCACCCTGAGTAGTGAGCACCCAACGTACTGAGCACCGAGCACCCCGAGCACTGAGCACCCAGTACCCGGAGTACTGAGCACCCAGCACCATGAGTACTAAGCAACGAGCACCCTGAGTACTGAGCACCCAGCACCCTGAGCACTGAACACACAGCACTCTGAGTACTGAGCACCTCGCGCACTGAGCACCCAGCACCCTGAGTACTGGGCACCGAGCACCCCGAGCACTGAGCACCAAGCACCGCGAGCCCTGAGCACCCAGCACCCCGAGCACTGAGCACCCAGCCCCCTGAGTACTGAGCACCCAGCACCCTGAGTACTGAGCACCCAGCACCCTTAGCACTGAGTACCCAGCACCCTGAGCACTGAGCACCCAGCACCCTGAGCACTGAGCACACAGCACCCTGAGCACTGAGCACCCAGCACCCTGAGTACTGAGCACTGAGCACCCAGAACCCCGAGCACTGTGCACCGAGCACCCTGAGTACTGAGCACTGAGCACCCAGCACCCCGAGCACTGAGCACCCAGCACCCTGAGCACTGAGCACCCAGCACCCGAGTACTGAGTACCCAGCACCCTGAGTACTGAGCACCCAACACCCTGAGTACTGAGCACCGAGCACTCTGAGAACTGAGCACCCAGCACCCCGAGTACTGAGCACCCAGCACGGTGAGCACTGAGCACCCAGCACCCCGAGCACTGAGCACCCAGCACCCTGAGTACTGAGCACCCAGCACCCTGAGCACTGAGCACCCAGCACCCTGAGCACTGAGCACCCAGCACCCTGAGCACTGAGCACCCAGCACCCTGAGTAGTGAGCACCCAACGTACTGAGCACCGAGCACCACGAGCACTGAGCACCCAGCACCCTGAGTACTGAGCACCGATTACCCCGAGCACTGAGCACCCAGCACCCTGGGTACTGAGCTCCGAGCACCCCGAGCACTGAGCACACAGCGCCCCGAGCACTGAGCACCGAGCACCCTGAGCACTGAGCACCCAGCAGCCTGAGTACTGAGCACCCAGCACCCCGAGCACTGAGCACCCAGCACCCTGATCACTGAGCACCCAGCACACTGAGCACTGATCACCCAGCACACTGCGCACTGAGCACCCAGCACCCTGAGTACTGAGCACCCAGCACCCTGAGTACTGAGCACTCAGCACCCTGAGTACTGAGCACCGAGCACCCCGAGCACTGAGCACCCAGCACCCTGAGCACTGAGCACCCTGAGGACTGAGCACCCAGCACCCTGAGCACTGAGCACCCAGAACCCCGAGCACTGAGCACCCAGCTCCCTGAGTACTGAGCACCCAGCACCCCGAGCACTGAGCACCCAGCACCCTGAGTACTGAGCACCCTGAGTACTGAGCACCGATCACCCTGAGCACTGAGCTCCCAGAACCCTGAGTACTGAGCACCCAGCACCCTGAGCACTGACCACCCAGCACCCTGAGTACTGAGCACCCAGCACCCTGAGCACTGAGCACCCAGCACCCTGAGTACTGAGCACCCAGCACCCTTAGCACTGAGCACCCAGCACGCTGAGTACTGAGCACACAGCACCCCGAGCACTGAGCACCCAGCACCCCGAGAATGAGCACCCAGCACCCCGAGTACTGAGCACCGAGCACCCTGAGCACTGAGTACCCAGCACGCTGAGCACTGAGCACCCAGCACCCTGAGTACTGAGCACCCAGCACCCTGAGTACTGAGCCCCCAGCACCCTGAGCACTGAGCACCCAGCACCCCGAGTACTGAGCACCCAGCACCCTGAGCACTGAGCCCCCAGCACCTTGAGTACTGAGCACCCAGCACCCTGAGTACTGAACACCCAGCACACTGAGCACTGAGCACTGAGCACCCTGAGCCCTGAGTACTGAGCACCGAGCACCCCGAGAACTCAGCACCCAGCACCCGGCGTACTGAGCACCCAGCACCCTGAGTACTGAGCACCCAGCACCCCGAGCACTGAGCACCCAGCACCCTGAGCACTGAGCACCCAGCACCCTGAGTACTGAGCACTGAGCACCCAGCACCCCGAGCACTGAGCACCCAGCACCCTGAGTACTAAGCACCCAGCACCCTGAGCACTGAACACACAGCACCCTGAGCACTGAACACAGAGCACCCTGAGTACTGAGCACATCGAGCACTGAGCACCCAGCACCCAGCGTACTGAGCACCGAGCAACCCGAGCACTGAGCACCCAGCACCCTGAGTACTGAGCACCCAGCACCCCGAGCACTGAGCACGCAGCACCCTGAGTACTGAGCACCCAGCGTACTGAGCACCGAGCACCAAGCACCCTGAGTACTGAGCACCCAGCAATCTGAGAACTGAGCACCCAGCACCCTGAGCACTGAGCACCCAGCACCCCGAGCACTGAGCACCCAGCACCCCGAGCACTGAGCCTGAGCACCCTGAGTACTGAGCACTGAGCACCCTGAGTACTGAGCACAGAGCACCCTGAGTACTGAGCACCCAGCACCCCGAGCACTGAGCACCGAGCACCCTGAGTAGTGAGCACCCAGCACCCTGAGCACTGAGCACCCAGCACAACGAGTACTGAGCACCCAGCACCCGGATTACTGAGCACCAAGCACCCTGAGCACTGAGCACCCAGCACCCCGAGCCCTGAGCACCCAGCACCCTGAGTACTACGCACCCAGCACCCTGAGTACTGAGCACCCTGCACCCTGAGTACTGAGCACCCAGCACACTGAGTACTGATCACCCAGCGTACTGAGCACCGAGCACCCCGAGCACTGAGCACCCAGCACCCTGAGTACTGAGCACCCTGCACCCTGAGTACTGAGCACCCAGCACACTGAGTACTGAGCACCCAGCGTACTGAGCACCCAGCACCTTGAGCACTGAGCACCGAGCACCCCGAGCACTGAGCACCCAGCACCCGGAGTACTGAGCACCCAGCACCCTGCGTACTAAGCACCGAGCACCCTGAGTACTGAGCACCCAGCACTCTGAGCACTGAACACACAGCACCCTGAGTACTGAGCACCTCGAGCACTGAACACCCAGCACCCTGAGTACTGAGCACCGAGCACCCCGAGCACTGAGCACCCAGCACCCCGAGCACTGAGCACCCAGCACCCCGAGCACTGAGCACCCAGCACCCTGAGTTCTGAGCACCCAGCACCCTGAGTACTGAGCACCCTGCACCCTGAGCACTGAGTACCCAGCACACTGAGCACTGAGCACCCAGCACCCTGAGCACTGAGCACACAGCACCCTGAGCACTGAGCACCCAGCACCCTGAGTACTGAGCACTGAGCACCCAGCACCCTGAGTACTGAGAACCCAGCACCCCGAGTACTGAGCACCCAGCACCCTGAGTACTGAGCACCCAGCACCCTGAGCACTGAGCACCCAGCACCCCGAGCACTGAGCAACCAGCACCCTGAGTACTGAGCACCCAGCACCCTGAGCACTGAGCACCCAGCACCCTGAGCACTGAGCACCCAGCACCCTGAGCACTGAGCACCCAGCACCCTGAGTAGTGAGCAACCAACGTACTGAGCACCGAGCACCCCGAGCACTGAGCACCCAGCACCCTGAGTACTGAGCACCGATCACCCCGAGCACTGAGCACCCAGCACCCTGAGTACTGAGCTCCGAGCACCCCGAGCACTGAGCACCCAGCGCCCTGAGCACTGAGCACCCAGCACCCTGAGCACTGAGCACCCAGCACCCTGAGTACTGAGCACCCAGCACCCTGAGTACTGAACACCCAGCACCCTGAGCACTGAGCACTGAGCACCCTGAGCACTGAGTACTGAGCAACCTGAGCACTGAGCACCCAGCACCCCGAGTACTGAGCACGCAGCACCCCGAGCACTGAGCACCCAGCGCCCTGAACACTGAGCACCCAGCACCCTGAGCACTGAGCACTGAGCACCCTGAGCACTGAGCACCCAGCACACCGAGTACTGAGCACTGAGCACCCTGAGTACTGAGCACCAAGCACCCTAAGTACTGAGCACTGAGCACCCTGAGTACTGAGCACCCAGCACCCTGAGCACTGAGTACCCAGCACCCTGAGTACTCAGCACTGAGAACCCTGAGTACTGAGCACCGAGCACCCTGAGTACTGAGCACCCAGCAAGCTGATCACTGAGCACCCAGCACCCTGAGCACTGAGCACTGAGCACACAGCACCCTGAGCACTCAGCACCCAGCACCCCGAGCACTGAACACTCAGCACCCCGAGCACAGAGCACCCAGCACCCTGAGCACTGAGCACCCTGTGGACTGAACACCCAGCACCCTGAGCACTGAGCACCCAGCACCCTGAGTACTGAGCACCGATCACCATGAGCACTGAGCACCCAGCACCCCGAGCACTGAGCACCCAGCACCCTGAGTACTGAGCTCCCAGCACCCCGAGCACTAAGCACCCAGTACCCTGAGTACTGAGCACCCTGAGTATTGAGCACCGATCACCCTGAGCACTGAGCTCCCAGCACCCTGAGTACTGAGCACCCAGCACCCTGAGCACTGAGCACCCAGCACCCTGAGTACTGATCACCCAGCACCCTGAGCACTGAGCACACAGCACCCTGAGTACTGAGCACCCAGCACCCTGAGCACTTAGCACCCAGCACCCTGAGTACTGAGCACCCAGCACCCTGAGCACTGAGCACCCAGCACCCCGAGAATGAGCACCCAGCACCCCGAGTACTGAGCACCGAGCACCCTGAGCACTGAGTACCCAGCACCCTGAGCACTGAACACCCAGCAGCCTGAGTACTGAGCACCCAGCACCCTGAGTACTGAGCACCCAGCACCCTGAGCACTGAGCACCGATCACCCCGAGTACTGAGCACCCAGCCCCCTGAGTACTGAGCAGCCAGCACCCCGAGTACTGAGCACCGAGCACCCTGAGCACTGAGTACCCAGCACCCTGAGCACTGAACACCCAGCACCCTGAACACTGAACATACAGCACCCTGAGTACTGAGCACCTCGAGCACTGAGCACCCAGCACCCTGAGTACTGAGCACTGAGCACCCCGAGCACTGAGCACCCAGCACCCCGAGCACTGAGCACCCAGCACCCTGAGCACTGAGCACCCAGCACCCTTAGTACTGAGCACCCAGTACCCTGAGCACTGAGCACCCAGCACCCTGAGCACTGAGTACTGAGCACCGATCACATCGAGGACTGAGCACCCAGCACCCAGAGTACTGAGCACCCAGCACCCTGAGTACTAAGCACCGAGCACCCTGAGTACTGAGCACCCAGCACCCTGAACACTGAACATACAGCACCCTGAGTACTGAGCACCTCGAGCACTGAGCACCCAGCACCCTGAGTACTGAGCACCGAGCACCCCGAGCACTGAGCACCCAGCACCCCGAGCACTGAGCACCCAGCACCCCGAGCACTGAGCACCCACCACCCTGAGCACTGAGCACCCAGCACCCTGAGCACTGAGCACCCAGCACCCTGAGCACTGAGCACCCAGCACCCTGAGTACTGAGCACTGAGCACCTAGCACCCCGAGTATTGAGCACCCAGCACCCTGAGTACTGAGCACTGAGAACCCAGCACCCCGAGCACTGAGCACCCAGCACCCTGAGCACTGAGCAGCCAGCACCCGAGTACTAAGCAACCAGCACCCTGAGTACTGAGGACCCAACACCCTGAGTACTGAGCACTGAGCACCCAGCACCCAGCACCCCGAGCACTGAGCACCCAGCACCCTGAGCACTGAGCACCCAGCACCCTGAGTACTGAGCACCCAGCACCCTGAGCACTGAGCACCCAGCACCCTGAGCACTGAGCACCCAGCACCCTGAGCACTGAGCACACAGCACCCTGAGTACTGAGCACCCAGGACCCTGAGTACTGAGCACTGAGCACCCAGCACCCCGAGCACTGAGCACCCAGCACCCTGAGTACTGAGCACTGAGCACCCAGCACCCTGAGTACTGAGCACTGAGCACCCAGCACCCCGAGCACTGAGCACCCAGCACCCTGAGCACTGAGCACCCAGCACCCGAGTACTGAGCACCCAGCACAATGAGTACTGAGCACCCAGCACCCTGAATACTGAGCACCCAGCACCCCGAGTACTGAGCACCCAGCACCCTGAGTACTGAGCACCCAGCACCCTGAGCACTGAGCACCCAGCACCCCGAGCACTGAGCACCCAGCACCCTGAGTACTGAGCACCCAGCACCCTGAGCACTGAGCACCCAGCACCCTGAGCACTGAGCACCCAGCACCCTGAGCACTGAGCACCCAGCACCCTGAATAGTGAGCACCCAACGTACTGAGCACCGAGCACCCTGAGCACTGAGCACCCAGCACCCTGAGCACTGAGCACCCAGCACCCTGAGCACTGAGCACCCAGCACCCAAGTACTGAGCACCCAGCACCATGAGTACTGAGCACCCAGCACCCTGAGTACTGAGCACCGAGCACCCTGAGCACTGTGCACACAGCACCCTGAGCACTGAGCACCCAGGACCCTGAGCACTGAGGACCCAGCAGCCTGAGTAGTGAGCACCCAACGTACTGAGCACCGAGCACCCTGAGCACTGAGCACCCAGCACCCCGAGTACTGAGCACCCAGCACCCCGAGCA
Organism: Microtus oregoni; assembly: GCF_018167655.1. NCBI lineage: Eukaryota > Metazoa > Chordata > Mammalia > Rodentia > Cricetidae > Microtus > Microtus oregoni. The sequence continues at coordinate 28,942 of NW_024543667.1, forward strand.
CTGAGCACCCAGCGCCCTGAACACTGAGCACCCAGCACCCTGAGCACTGAGCACTGAGCACCCTGAGCACTGAGCACCCAGCACACCGAGTACTGAGCACTGAGCACCCTGAGTACTGAGCACCAAGCACCCTAAGTACTGAGCACTGAGCACCCTGAGTACTGAGCACCCAGCACCCTGAGCACTGAGTACCCAGCACCCTGAGTACTGAGCACTGAGAACCCTGAGTACTGAGCACCGAGCACCCTGAGTACTGAGCACCCAGCACGCTGATCACTGAGCACCCAGCACCCTGAGCACTGAGCACTGAGCACACAGCACCCAGAGCACTGAGCACCCAGCACCCCGAGCACTGAACACCCAGCACCCCGAGCACTGAGCACCCAGCACCCTGAGCACTGAGCACCCTGTGGACTGAACACCCAGCACCCTGAGCACTGAGCACCCAGCACCCTGAGTACTGAGCACCGATCACCCTGAGCACTGAGCACCCAGCACCCCGAGCACTGAGCACCCAGCACCCTGAGTACTGAGCTCCCAGCACCCCGAGCACTAAGCACCCAGTACCCTGAGTACTGAGCACCCTGAGTATTGAGCACCGATCACCCTGAGCACTGAGCTCCCAGCACCCTGAGTACTGAGCACCCAGCACCCTGAGCACTGAGCACCCAGCACCCTGAGTACTGATCACCCAGCACCCTGAGCACTGAGCACACAGCACCCTGAGTACTGAGCACCCAGCACCCTGAGCACTGAGCACCCAGCACCCTGAGTACTGAGCACCCAGCACCCTGAGCACTGAGCACCCAGCACCCCGAGAATGAGCACCCAGCACCCCGAGTACTGAGCACCGAGCACCCTGAGCACTGAGTACCCAGCACCCTGAGCACTGAACACCCAGCAGCCTGAGTACTGAGCACCCAGCACCCTGAGTACTGAGCACCCAGCACCCTGAGCACTGAGCACCGATCACCCCGAGTACTGAGCACCCAGCCCCCTGAGTACTGAGCAGCCAGCACCCCGAGTACTGAGCACCGAGCACCCTGAGCACTGAGTACCCAGCACCCTGAGCACTGAACACCCAGCACCCTGAACACTGAACATACAGCACCCTGAGTACTGAGCACCTCGAGCACTGAGCACCCAGCACCCTGAGTACTGAGCACCGAGCACCCCGAGCACTGATCACCCAGCACCCCGAGCACTGAGCACCCAGCACCCTGACCACTGAGCACCCAGCACCCTTAGTACTGAGCACCCAGTACCCTGAGCACTGAGCACCCAGCACCCAGAGTACTGAGCACCCAGCACCCTGAGTACTAAGCACCGAGCACCCTGAGTACTGAGCACCCAGCACCCTGAACACTGAACATACAGCACCCTGAGTACTGAGCACCTCGAGCACTGAGCACCCAGCACCCTGAGTACTGAGCACCGAGCACCCCGAGCACTGAGCACCCAGCACCCCGAGCACTGAGCACCCAGCACCCCGAGCACTGAGCACCCACCACCCTGAGCACTGAGCACCCAGCACCCTGAGCACTGAGCACCCAGCACCCTGAGCACTGAGCACCCAGCACCCTGAGTACTGAGCACTGAGCACCTAGCACCCCGAGTATTGAGCACCCAGCACCCTGAGTACTGAGCACTGAGCACCCAGCACCCCGAGCACTGAGCACCCAGCACCCTGAGCACTGAGCAGCCAGCACCCGAGTACTAAGCAACCAGCACCCTGAGTACTGAGGACCCAACACCCTGAGTACTGAGCACTGAGCACCCAGCACCCAGCACCCCGAGCACTGAGCACCAAGCACCCTGAGCACTGAGCACCCAGCACCCTGAGTACTGAGCACCCAGCACCCTGAGCACTGAGCACCCAGCACCCTGAGCACTGAGCACCCAGCACCCTGAGCACTGAGCACACAGCACCCTGAGTACTGAGCACCCAGGACCCTGAGTACTGAGCACTGAGCACCCAGCACCCCGAGCACTGAGCACCCAGCACCCTGAGTACTGAGCACTGAGCACCCAGCACACTGAGTACTGAGCACTGAGCACCCAGCACCCCGAGCACTGAGCACCCAGCACCCTGAGCACTGAGCACACAGCACCCGAGTACTGAGCACCCAGCACAATGAGTACTGAGCACCCAGCACCCTGAATACTGAGCACCCAGCACCCCGAGTACTGAGCACCCAGCACCCTGAGCACTGAGCACCCAGCACCCCGAGCACTGAGCACCCAGCACCCTGATTACTGAGCACCCAGCACCCTGAGCACTGAGCACCCAGCACCCTGAGCACTGAGCACCCAGCACCCTGAGCACTGAGCACCCAGCACCCTGAATAGTGAGCACCCAACGTACTGAGCACCGAGCACCCTGAGCACTGAGCACCCAGCACCCTGAGCACTGAGTACCCAGCACCCTGAGCACTGAGCACCCAGCACCCAAGTACTGAGCACCCAGCACCCTGAGTACTGAGCACCCAGCACCCTGAGTACTGAGCACCGAGCACCCTGAGCACTGAGCACACAGCACCCTGAGCACTGAGCACCCAGGACCCTGAGCACTGAGGACCCAGCAGCCTGAGTAGTGAGCACCCAACGTACTGAGCACCGAGCACCCTGAGCACTGAGCACCCAGCACCCCGAGTACTGAGCACCCAGCACCCCGAGCACTGAGCACCCAGCGCCCTGAACACTGAGCACCCAGCACGCTGAGCACTGAGCACCCTGAGCACTGAGCACCCAGCACACCGAGTACTGAGCACTGAGCACCCTGAGTACTGAGCACCAAGCACCCTAAGTACTGAGCACTGAGCACCCTGAGTACTGAGCACCCAGCACCCTGAGCACTGAGTACCCAGCACCCTGAGTACTGAGCACTGAGAACCCTGAGTACTGAGCACCGAGCACCCTGAGTACTGAGCACCAAGCACCCCGAGTACTGAGCACCGAGCACCCTGAGCACTGAGTACCCAGCACCCTGAGCACTGAACACCCAGCAGCCTGAGTACTGAGCACCCAGCACCCTGAGTACTGAGCACCCAGCACCCTGAGCACTGAGCACCGATCACCCCGAGTACTGAGCACCCAGCCCCCTGAGTACTGAGCAGCCAGCACCCCGAGTACTGAGCACCGAGCACCCTGAGCACTGAGTACCCAGCACCCTGAGCACTGAACACCCAGCACCCTGAACACTGAACATACAGCACCCTGAGTACTGAGCACCTCGAGCACTGAGCACCCAGCACCCTGAGTACTGAGCACCGAGCACCCCGAGCACTGAGCACCCAGCACCCCGAGCACTGAGCACCCAGCACCCTGAGCACTGAGCACCCAGCACCCTTAGTACTGAGCACCCAGTACCCTGAGCACTGAGCACCCAGCACCCTGAGCACTGAGTACTGAGCACCGATCACATCGAGCACTGAGCACCCAGCACCCAGAGTACTGAGCACCCAGCACCCTGAGTACTAAGCACCGAGCACCCTGAGTACTGAGCACCCAGCACCCTGAACACTGAACATACAGCACCCTGAGTACTGAGCACCTCGAGCACTGAGCACCCAGCACCCTGAGTACTGAGCACCGAGCACCCCGAGCACTGAGCACCCAGCACCCCGAGCACTGAGCACCCAGCACCCCGAGCACTGAGCACCCACCACCCTGAGCACTGAGCACCCAGCACCCTGAGCACTGAGCACCCAGCACCCTGAGCACTGAGCACCCAGCACCCTGAGCACTGAGCACCCAGCACCCTGAGTACTGAGCACTGAGCACCTAGCACCCCGAGTATTGAGCACCCAGCACCCTGAGTACTGAGCACTGAGCACCCAGCACCCCGAGCACTGAGCACCCAGCACCCTGAGCACTGAGCAGCCAGCACCCGAGTACTAAGCAACCAGCACCCTGAGTACTGAGGACCCAACACCCTGAGTACTGAGCACTGAGCACCCAGCACCCAGCACCCCGAGCACTGAGCACCCAGCACCCTGAGCACTGAGCACCCAGCACCCTGAGTACTGAGCACCCAGCACCCTGAGCACTGAGCACCCAGCACCCTGAGCACTGAGCACCCAGCACCCTGAGCACTGAGCACACAGCACCCTGAGCACTGAGCACACAGCACCCTGAGTACTGAGCACCCAGGACCCTGAGTACTGAGCACCCAGCACCCCGAGCACTGAGCACCCAGCACCCTGATTAATGAGCACCCAGCACCCCGAGTACTGAGCACCGAGCACCGTGAGTACTGAGCACCCAGCACCCTGAGTACTGAGCACCGAGCACCAAGAGTACTGAGCACCGAGCATCCTGAGCACTGAGCACCGAGCACCCCGAGCACTGAGCACCTAGCACCCTGAGTACTGAGCACCCAGAACCAAGAGTACTGAGCTCCGAGCACCCCGAGCACTGAGCACCCAGCACCCTGATTAATGAGCACCCAGCACCCCGAGTACTGAGCACCGAGCACCGTGAGTACTGAGCACCCAGCACCCTGAGTACTGAGCACCCAGCACCCTGAGCACTGAGCACAAAGCACGCTGAGTACTGAGCACTGAGCACCCTGAGTACTGAGCACCAAGGACCCTGAGCACTGAGCACCCAGCATGCTGAGTACTGAGCGCTGAGCACCCTGAGTACTGAGCACCGAGCACCCTGAGTACTGAGCACCCAGCACCCTGAGCACTGAGCAGCCAGCACCCTGAGCACTGAGCACCCAGCTCCCCGAGCACTGAGCACCCAGCACCCTCAGCACTGAGCACCCAGCACCCCGAGTACTGAGCACCCAGCACCCTGAGTACTGAGCACCGAGCACCCCGAGCACTGAGCACCCAGCACCCCGAGCACTGAGAACACAGCACCCCGAGAATTAGCACCCAGCACCCTGAGTACTGAGAACCGAGTACCCTCAGTACTGAGCACCCAGCACGCTGAGCACTGAGCACCCAGCACCCCGAGTACTGAGCAAACAGCACACTGAGCACTGAGCACCCAGCACCCCGAGAATGAGCACCCAGCACCCTGAGTACTGAGCTCCCAGCACCCTGAGTACTGAGCACCCTGAGGACTGAGCACCGATCACGCTGAGCACTGTGCACCCAGCACCCTGAGGACTGAGCACCCAGCACCCTGAGTACTGAGCACCGAGCACCCCGAGTACTGAGCACCCAGCACCCTGAGCACTGAGCACCTAGCAACCCGAGCACTGAGCACGCAGCACCCTGAGTACTGAGCACCCAGCACCCCGAGCCCTGAGCACACAGCACCCTGAGTACTGAGCACCCTGAGTACTGAGCACCTAGCACCCCGAGCACTGAGCACCCAGCACCCTGAGCACTGAGCACCCTGCACAATGAGTACTGAGCATCAAGCACCCTGAGCACTGAGCACCCAGCACCCTGAGCACTGAGCACCCAGCACCCTGAGGACTGAGCACCCAGCACCCTGAGTACTGAGCACCCAACGTACTGAGCATCGAGCACCCTGAGCACTGAGCACCCAGCACCCTGAGTACTGAGCATCGAGCACCCCGAGCACTAAGCACCCAGCACCCTGAACACTGAGCACCCAGCACCCCAAGCACTGAGCACCCAGCATCCTGAGTACTGAGCACCCAGCACCCTGAGTACTGAGCACCCAGCACCCTGAGTACTGAGCACCCAGCACCCCGAGCACTGAGCACCCAGCACCCTGAGTACTGAGCACCGAGCACCAAGAGTACTGAGCACCGAGCATCCTGAGCACTGAGCACCGAGCACCCCGAGCACTGAGCACCTAGCACCCTGAGTACTGAGCACCCAGAACCAAGAGTACTGAGCACCGAGCACCCCGAGCACTGAGCACCCAGCACCCTGAGTAATGAGCACCCAGCACCCCGAGTACTGAGCACCGAGCACCGTGAGTACTGAGCACCCAGCACCCTGAGTACTGAGCACCCAGCACCCTGAGCACTGAGCACAAAGCACGCTGAGTACTGAGCACTGAGCACCCTGAGTAATGAGCACCAAGGACCCTGAGCACTGAGCACCCAGCACGCTGAGTACTGAGCGCTGAGCACCCTGAGTACTGAGCACCGAGCACCCTGAGTACTGAGCACCCAGCACCCTGAGCACTGAGCAGCCAGCACCCTGAGCACTGAGCACCCAGCTCCCTGAGCACTGAGCACCCAGCACCCTGAGCACTGAGCACCCAGCACCCCGAGTACTGAGCAACCAGCACCCTGAGTACTGAGCACCGAGCACCCCGAGCACTGAGCACCCAGCACCCCGAGCACTGAGAACCCAGCACCCCGAGAATTAGCACCCAGCACCCTGAGTACTGAGAACCGAGTACCCTCAGTACTGAGCACCCAGCACGCTGAGCACTGAGCACCCAGCACCCCGAGTACTGAGCAAACAGCACACCGAGCACTGAGCACCCAGCACCCCGAGAATGAGCACCCAGCACCCTGAGTACTGAGCACCCAGCACCCTGAGTACTGAGCACCATGAGGACTGAGCACCGATCACCCTGAGCACTGAGCACCCAGCACCCTGAGTACTGAGCACCCAGCACCCTGAGTACTGAGCACCGAGCACCCCGAGTACTGAGCACCCAGCACCCTGAGCACTGAGCACCTAGCAACCCAAGCACTGAGCACGCAGCACCCTGAGTACTGAGCACCCAGCACTCCGAGCCCTGAGCACACAGCACCCTGAGTACTGAGCACCCTGAGTACTGAGCACCTAGCACCCCGAGCACTGAGCACCCAGCACCCTGAGCACTGAGCACCCAGCACCCTGAGCACTGAGCACCCAGGACCCTGAGCACTGAGCACCCAGCACCCTGAGTACTGAGCACCCAACCTACTGAGCATCGAGCACCCCGAGCACTGAGCACCCAGCATTCTGAGTACTGAGCACCGAGCACCCCGAGTACTGAGCACCCAGCACCCTGAGCACTGAGCACCCAGCACCCTGAGTACTGAGCACCGAGAACCCTGAGTACTGAGCACCCAGCACCCCGCGCACTGAGCACCCTGAGTACTGAGCACTAAGCACCCTGAGCGCTGATCACCCAGCACCCCAAGCACGGAGCACCCAGGACACCCAGCACTTAGTACTGAGCACCCAGCACCCTGAGTACTGAGCACCGAGCTCCCCGAGCACTGAGCACCCTGAGTACTGAGCACCCAGCACCCCGATCACAGAGCACACAGCACCCTCAGCACTGAGCACCTAGCACCCCGAGCACTGAGCACCCAGCACCCTGAGTACTGAGCACACTGAGGACTGAGCACCGATCACCCTGAGCACTGAGCACCCAGCACCCTGAGTACTGAGCACCCAGCACCCTGAGTACTGAGCACCCAGCACCCTGAGCACTGAGCACGCAGCACCCTGAGTACTGAGCACCCAGCACCCTGAGTACTGAGCACCCAGCACCCTGAGTACTGAGAACCCAGCACCCTGAGTACTGAGCACCCAGCACCCTGAGTACTGAGCACTGAGCACCCCGAGTACTGAGCACCCAGCACCCCGAGCACTAAGCACCCAGCACCCTGAACACTGAGCACCCAGCACCCCAAGCACTGAGCACCCAGCAACCTGAGTACTGAGCACCCAGCACCCTGAGTACTGAGCACCCAGCACCCTGAGTACTGAGCACCCAGCACCCCGAGCACTGAGCACCCAGCACCCTGAGTACTGAGCACCGAGCACCAAGAGTACTGAGCACCGAGCATCCTGAGCACTGAGCACCGAGCACCCCGAGCACTGAGCACCTAGCACCCTGAGTACTGAGCACCCAGAACCAAGAGTACTGAGCACCGAGCACCCCGAGCACTGAGCACCCAGCACCCTGAGTAATGAGCACCCAGCACCCCGAGTACTGAGCACCGAGCACCGTGAGTACTGAGCACCCAGCACCCTGAGTACTGAGCACCCAGCACCCTGAGCACTGAGCACAAAGCACGCTGAGTACTGAGCACTGAGCACCCTGAGTACTGAGCACCAAGGACCCTGAGCACTGAGCACCCAGCACGCTGAGTACTGAGCGCTGAGCACCCTGAGTACTGAGCACCGAGCACCCTGAGTACTGAGCACCCAGCACCCTGAGCACTGAGCAGCCAGCACCCTGAGCACTGAGCACCCAGCTCCCCGAGCACTGAGCACCCAGCACCCTGAGCACTGAGCACCCAGCACCCCGAGTACTGAGCACCCAGCACCCTGAGTACTGAGCACCGAGCACCCCGAGCACTGAGCACCCAGCACCCCGAGCACTGAGAACCCAGCACCCCGAGAATTAGCACCCAGCACCCTGAGTACTGAGAACCGAGTACCCTCAGTACTGAGCACCCAGCACGCTGAGCACTGAGCACCCAGCACCCCGAGTACTGAGCAAACAGCACACCGAGCACTGAGCACCCAGCACCCCGAGAATGAGCACCCAGCACCCTGAGTACTGAGCACCCAGCACCCTGAGTACTGAGCACCCTGAGGACTGAGCACCGATCACCCTGAGCACTGAGCACCCAGCACCCTCAGTACTGAGCACCCAGCACCCTGAGTACTGAGCACCGAGCACCCCGAGTACTGAGCACCCAGCACCCTGAGCACTGAGCACCTAGCAACCCGAGCACTGAGCACGCAGCACCCTGAGTACTGAGCACCCAGCACCCCGAGCCCTGAGCACACAGCACCCTGAGTACTGAGCACCCTGAGTACTGAGCACCTAGCACCCCGAGCACTGAGCACCCAGCACCCTGAGCACTGAGCACCCTGCACCCTGAGTACTGAGCATCAAGCACCCTGAGCACTGAGCACCCAGCACCCTGAGCACTGAGCACCCAGGACCCTGAGCACTGAGCACCCAGCACCCTGAGTACTGAGCACCCAACCTACTGAGCATCGAGCACCCCGAGCACTGAGCACCCAGCATCCTGAGTACTGAGCACCGAGCACCCCGAGTACTGAGCACCCAGCACCCTGAGCACTGAGCACCCAGCACCCTGAGTACTGAGCACCGAGAACCCTGGGTACTGAGCACACAGCACCCTGAGCACTGAGCACCCTGAGTACTGAGCACTAAGCACCCTGAGCGCTGATCACCCAGCACCCCAAGCACGGAGCACCCAGGACACCAAGCACTGAGTACTGAGCACCCAGCACCCTGAGTACTGAGCATCGAGCACCCCGAGCACTAAGCACCCAGCACCCTGAACACTGAGCACCCAGCACCCCAAGCACTGAGCACCCAGCAACCTGAGTACTGAGCACCCAGCACCCTGAGTACTGAGCACCCCGAGCACTGAGCACCCTGAGTACTGAGCACCCAGCACCCCGATCACAGAGCACACAGCACCCTCAGCACTGAGCACCCAGCACCCCGAGCACTGAGAACACAGCACCCCGAGAATTAGCACCCAGCACCCTGAGTACTGAGAACCGAGTACCCTCAGTACTGAGCACCCAGCACGCTGAGCACTGAGCACCCAGCACCCCGAGTACTGAGCAAACAGCACACCGAGCACTGAGCACCCAGCACCCCGAGAATGAGCACCCAGCACCCTGAGTACTGAGCACCCAGCACCCTGAGTACTGAGCACCCTGAGGACTGAGCACCGATCACGCTGAGCACTGAGCACCCAGCACCCTGAGTACTGAGCACCCAGCACCCTGAGTACTGAGCACCGAGCACCCCGAGTACTGAGCACCCAGCACCCTGAGCACTGAGCACCTAGCAACCCGAGCACTGAGCACGCAGCACCCTGAGTACTGAGCACCCAGCACCCCGAGCCCTGAGCACACAGCACCCTGAGTACTGAGCACCCTGAGTACTGAGCACCTAGCACCCCGAGCACTGAGCACCCAGCACCCTGAGCACTGAGCACCCTGCACAATGAGTACTGAGCATCAAGCACCCTGAGCACTGAGCACCCAGCACCCTGAGCACTGAGCACCCAGCACCCTGAGGACTGAGCACCCAGCACCCTGAGTACTGAGCACCCAACGTACTGAGCATCGAGCACCCCGAGCACTGAGCACCCAGCACCCTGAGTACTGAGCATCGAGCACCCCGAGCACTAAGCACCCAGCACCCTGAACACTGAGCACCCAGCACCCCAAGCACTGAGCACCCAGCAACATGAGTACTGAGCACCCAGCACCCTGAGTACTGAGCACCCAGCACCCTGAGTACTGAGCACCCAGCACCCCGAACACTGAGCACCCAGCACCCTGAGTACTGAGCACCGAGCACCAAGAGTACTGAGCACCGAGCATCCTGAGCACTGAGCACCGAGCACCCCGAGCACTGAGCACCTAGCACCCTGAGTACTGAGCACCCAGAACCAAGAGTACTGAGCACCGAGCACCCCGAGCACTGAGCACCCAGCACCCTGAGTAATGAGCACCCAGCACCCCGAGTACTGAGCACCGAGCACCGTGAGTACTGAGCACCCAGCACCCTGAGTACTGAGCACCCAGCACCCTGAGCACTGAGCACAAAGCACGCTGAGTACTGAGCACTGAGCACCCTGAGTACTGAGCACCAAGGACCCTGAGCACTGAGCACCCAGCACGCTGAGTACTGAGCGCTGAGCACCCTGAGTACTGAGCACCGAGCACCCTGAGTACTGAGCACCCAGCACCCTGAGCACTGAGCAGCCAGCACCCTGAGCACTGAGCACCCAGCTCCCCGGGCACTGAGCACCCAGCACCCTGAGCACTGAGCACCAAGCACCCCGAGTACTGAGCACCCAGCACCCTGAGTACTGAGCACCGAGCACCCCGAGCACTGAGCACCCAGCACCCCGAGCACTGAGAACCCAGCACCCCGAGAATTAGCACCCAGCACCCTGAGTACTGAGAACCGAGTACCCTCAGTACTGAGCACCCAGCACGCTGAGCACTGAGCACCCAGCACCCCGAGTACTGAGCAAACAGCACACCGAGCACTGAGCACCCAGCACCCCGAGAATGAGCACCCAGCACCCTGAGTACTGAGCACCCAGCACCCTGAGTACTGTGCACCATGAGGACTGAGCACCGATCACCCTGAGCACTGAGCACCCAGCACCCTGAGTACTGAGCACCCAGCACCCTGAGTACTGAGCACCGAGCACCCCGAGTACTGAGCACCCAGCACCCTGAGCACTGAGCACCTAGCAACCCGAGCACTGAGCACGCAGCACCCTGAGTACTGAGCACCCAGCACTCCGAGCCCTGAGCACACAGCACCCTGAGTACTGAGCACCCTGAGTACTGAGCACCTAGCACCCCGAGCACTGAGCACCCAGCACCCTGAGCACTGAGCACCCAGCACCCTGAGCACTGAGCACCCAGGACCCTGAGCACTGAGCACCCAGCACCCTGAGTACTGAGCACCCAACCTACTGAGCATCGAGCACCCCGAGCACTGAGCACCCAGCATTCTGAGTACTGAGCACCGAGCACCCCGAGTACTGAGCACCCAGCACCCTGAGCACTGAGCACCCAGCACCCTGAGTACTGAGCACCGAGAACCCTGAGTATTGAGCACCCAGCACCCCGCGCACTGAGCACCCTGAGTACTGAGCACTAAGCACCCTGAGCGCTGATCACCCAGCACCCCAAGCACGGAGCACCCAGGACACCCAGCACTTAGTACTGAGCACCCAGCACCCTGAGTACTGAGCACCGAGCTCCCCGAGCACTGAGCACCCTGAGTACTGAGCACCCAGCACCCCGATCACAGAGCACACAGCAGCCTCAGCACTGAGCACCTAGCACCCCGAGCACTGAGCACCCAGCACCCTGAGTACTGAGCACACTGAGGACTGAGCACCGATCACCCTGAGCACTGAGCACTCAGCACCCTGAGTACTGAGCACCCAGCACCCTGAGTACTGAGCACCCAGCACCCTGAGCACTGAGCACGCAGCACCCTCAGTACTGAGCACCCAGCACCCTGAGTACTGAGCACTGAGCACCCCGAGTACTGAGCACCCAGCACCCCGAGCACTAAGCACCCAGCACCCTGAACACTGAGCACCCAGCACCCCAAGCACTGAGCACCCAGCAAACTGAGTACTGAGCACCCAGCACCCTGAGTACTGAGCACCCAGCACCCTAAGTACTGAGCACCCAGCACCCCGAGCACTGAGCACCCAGCACCCTGAGTACTGAGCACCGAGCACCAAGAGTACTGAGCACCGAGCATCCTGAGCACTGAGCACCGAGCACCCCGAGCACTGAGCACCTAGCACCCTGAGTACTGAGCACCCAGAACCAAGAGTACTGAGCACCGAGCACCCCGAGCACTGAGCACCCAGCACCCTGAGTAATGAGCACACAGCACCCCGAGTACTGAGCACCGAGCACCGTGAGTACTGAGCACCCAGCACCCTGAGTACTGAGCACCCAGCACCCTGAGCACTGAGCACAAAGCACGCTGAGTACTGAGCACTGAGCACCCTGAGTACTGAGCACCAAGGACCCTGAGCACTGAGCACCCAGCACGCTGAGTACTGAGCGCTGAGCACCCTGAGTACTGAGCACCGAGCACCCTGAGTACTGAGCACCCAGCACCCTGAGCACTGAGCAGCCAGCACCCTGAGCACTGAGCACCCAGCTCCCCGAGCACTGAGCACCCAGCACCCTGAGCACTGAGCACCCAGCACCCCGAGTACTGAGCACCCAGCACCCTGATTACTGAGCACCGAGCACCCCGAGCACTGAGCACCCAGCACCCCGAGCACTGAGAACCCAGCACCCCGAGAATTAGCACCCAGCACCCTGAGTACTGAGAACCGAGTACCCTCAGTACTGAGCACCCAGCACGCTGAGCACTGAGCACCCAGCACCCCGAGTGCTGAGCAAACAGCACACCGAGCACTGAGCACCCAGCACCCCGAGAATGAGCACCCAGCACCCTGAGTACTGAGCACCCAGCACCCTGAGTACTGAGCACCGAGCACCCCGAGTACTGAGCACCCAGCACCCTGAGCACTGAGCACCCAGCACCCTGAGTACTGAGCACCGAGAACCCTGGGTACTGAGCACCCAGCACCCTGAGCACTGAGCACCCTGAGGACTGAGCACCGATCACCCTGAGCACTGAGCACCCAGCACCCTCAGTACTGAGCACCCAGCACCCTGAGTACTGAGCACCGAGCACCCCGAGTACTGAGCACCCAGCACTCTGAGCACTGAGCACCTAGCAACCCGAGCACTGAGCACGCAGCACCCTGAGTACTGAGCACCCAGCACCCCGAGCCCTGAGCACACAGCACCCTGAGTACTGAGCACCCTGAGTACTGAGCACCTAGCACCCCGAGCACTGAGCACCCAGCACCCTGAGCACTGAGCACCCTGCACCCTGAGTACTGAGCATCAAGCACCCTGAGCACTGAGCACCCAGCACCCTGAGCACTGAGCACCCAGGACCCTGAGCACTGAGCACCCAGCACCCTGAGTACTGAGCACCCTGAGTAATGAGCACCGAGCTCCCCGAGCACTGAGCACCCTGAGTACTGAGCACCCAGCACCCCGATCACAGAGCACACAGCACCCTCAGCACTGAGCACCCAGCACCCCGAGCACTGAGCACCCAGCACCCTGAGTACTGAGCACACTGAGGACTGAGCACCGATCACCCTGAGCACTGAGCACCCAGCACCCTGAGTACTGAGCACCCAGCACCCTGAGTACTGAGCACCCAGCACCCTGAGCACTGAGCACGCAGCAACCTGAGTACTGAGCACCCAGCACCCTGAGTACTGAGCACCCAGCACCCTGAGTACTGAGCACCCAGCACCCTGAGTACTGAGCACCCAGCAGCCAACATACTGAGCATCGAGCAACCCGAGCACTGAGCACCCAGCACCCTGAGTACTGAGCACCGAGCACCCCGAGTACTGAGCACCCAGCACCCTGAGCACTGAGCACCCAGCACCCTGAGTACTGAGCACCCAGAACCCTGCGTACTGAGCACCCAGCACCCCGAGCACTGAGCACCCTGAGTACTGAGCACTAAGCACCCTGAGTGCTGAGCACCCAGCACCCCAAGCACGGAGCACCCAGGACCCCGAGCACTGAGTACTGAGCACCCAGCACCCTGAGTACTGAGCACCGACCTCCCCGAGCACTGAGCACCCTGAGTACTGAGCACCCAGCACCCCGATCACAGAGCACACAGCATCCTCAGCACTGAGCACCCAGCACCCCGAGCACTGAGCACCCAGCACCCTGAGTACTGAGCACACTGAGGACTGAGCACCGATCACCCTGAGCACTGAGCACCCAGCACCCTGAGTACTGAGCACCCAGCACCCTGAGTACTGAGCACCCAGCACCCTGAGCACTGAGCACGCAGCACCCTGAGTACTGAGCACCCAGCACCCTGAGTACTGAGCACCCAGCACCCTGAGTACTGAGCACCCAGCACCCCGAGCACTGAGCACCCAGCACCCTGAGTACTGAGCACCGAGCACCAAGAGTACTGAGCACCGAGCATCCTGAGCACTGAGCACCGAGCACCCCGAGCACTGAGCACCTAGCACCCTGAGTACTGAGCACCCAGAACCAAGAGTACTGAGCACCGAGCACCCCGAGCACTGAGCACCCAGCACCCTGAGTAATGACCACCCAGCACCCCGAGTACTGAGCACCGAGCACCGTGAGTACTGAACACCCAGCACCCTGAGTACTGAGCACCCAGCACCCTGAGCACTGAGCACAAAGCACGCTGAGTACTGAGCACTGAGCACCCTGAGTACTGAGCACCAAGGACCCTGAGCACTGAGCACCCAGCACGCTGAGTACTGAGCGCTGAGCACCCTGAGTACTGAGCACCGAGCACCCTGAGTACTGAGCACCCAGCACCCTGAGCACTGAGCAGCCAGCACCCTGAGCACTGAGCACCCAGCTCCCCGGGCACTGAGCACCCAGCACCCTGAGCACTGAGCACCAAGCACCCCGAGTACTGAGCACCCAGCACCCTGAGTACTGAGCACCGAGCACCCCGAGCACTGAGCACCCAGCACCCCGAGCACTGAGAACCCAGCACCCCGAGAATTAGCACCCAGCACCCTGAGTACTGAGAACCGAGTACCCTCAGTACTGAGCACCCAGCACGCTGAGCACTGAGCACCCAGCACCCCGAGTACTGAGCAAACAGCACACCGAGCACTGAGCACCCAGCACCCCGAGAATGAGCACCCAGCACCCTGAGTACTGAGCACCCAGCACCCTGAGTACTGAGCACCATGAGGACTGAGCACCGATCACCCTGAGCACTGAGCACCCAGCACCCTGAGTACTGAGCACCCAGCACCCTGAGTACTGAGCACCGAGCACCCCGAGTACTGAGCACCCAGCACCCTGAGCACTGAGCACCTAGCAACCCGAGCACTGAGCACGCAGCACCCTGAGTACTGAGCACCCAGCACTCCGAGCCCTGAGCACACAGCACCCTGAGTACTGAGCACCCTGAGTACTGAGCACCTAGCACCCCGAGCACTGAGCACCCAGCACCCTGAGCACTGAGCACCCAGCACCCTGAGCACTGAGCACCCAGGACCCTGAGCACTGAGCACCCAGCACCCTGAGTACTGAGCACCCAACCTACTGAGCATCGAGCACCCCGAGCACTGAGCACCCAGCATTCTGAGTACTGAGCACCGAGCACCCCGAGTACTGAGCACCCAGCACCCTGAGCACTGAGCACCCAGCACCCTGAGTACTGAGCACCGAGAACCCTGAGTACTGAGCACCCAGCACCCCGCGCACTGAGCACCCTGAGTACTGAGCACTAAGCACCCTGAGCGCTGATCACCCAGCACCCCAAGCACGGAGCACCCAGGACACCCAGCACTTAGTACTGAGCACCCAGCACCCTGAGTACTGAGCACCGAGCTCCCCGAGCACTGAGCACCCTGAGTACTGAGCACCCAGCACCCCGATCACAGAGCACACAGCACCCTCAGCACTGAGCACCTAGCACCCCGAGCACTGAGCACCCAGCACCCTGAGTACTGAGCACACTGAGGACTGAGCACCGATCACCCTGAGCACTGAGCACTCAGCACCCTGAGTACTGAGCACCCAGCACCCTGAGTACTGAGCACCCAGCACCCTGAGCACTGAGCACGCAGCACCCTGAGTACTGAGCACCCAGCACCCTGAGTACTGAGCACTGAGCACCCCGAGTACTGAGCACCCAGCACCCCGAGCACTAAGCACCCAGCACCCTGAACACTGAGCACCCAGCACCCCAAGCACTGAGCACCCAGCAACCTGAGTACTGAGCACCCAGCACCCTGAGTACTGAGCACCCAGCACCCTGAGTACTGAGCACCCAGCACCCCGAGCACTGAGCACCCAGCACCCTGAGTACTGAGCACCGAGCACCAAGAGTACTGAGCACCGAGCATCCTGAGCACTGAGCACCGAGCACCCCGAGCACTGAGCACCTAGCACCCTGAGTACTGAGCACCCAGAACCAAGAGTACTGAGCACCGAGCACCCCGAGCACTGAGCACCCAGCACCCTGAGTAATGAGCACACAGCACCCCGAGTACTGAGCACCGAGCACCGTGAGTACTGAGCACCCAGCACCCTGAGTACTGAGCACCCAGCACCCTGAGCACTGAGCACAAAGCACGCTGAGTACTGAGCACTGAGCACCCTGAGTACTGAGCACCAAGGACCCTGAGCACTGAGCACCCAGCACGCTGAGTACTGAGCGCTGAGCACCCTGAGTACTGAGCACCGAGCACCCTGAGTACTGAGCACCCAGCACCCTGAGCACTGAGCAGCCAGCACCCTGAGCACTGAGCACCCAGCTCCCCGAGCACTGAGCACCCAGCACCCTGAGCACTGAGCACCCAGCACC
The DNA here is from genome assembly GCF_018167655.1 of Microtus oregoni. NCBI lineage: Eukaryota > Metazoa > Chordata > Mammalia > Rodentia > Cricetidae > Microtus > Microtus oregoni. Next base: position 45,802 of record NW_024543667.1, read on the forward strand.
CCGAGTACTGAGCACCCAGCACCCTGATTACTGAGCACCGAGCACCCCGAGCACTGAGCACCCAGCACCCCGAGCACTGAGAACCCAGCACCCCGAGAATTAGCACCCAGCACCCTGAGTACTGAGAACCGAGTACCCTCAGTACTGAGCACCCAGCACGCTGAGCACTGAGCACCCAGCACCCCGAGTACTGAGCAAACAGCACACCGAGCACTGAGCACCCAGCACCCCGAGAATGAGCACCCAGCACCCTGAGTACTGAGCACCCAGCACCCTGAGTACTGAGCACCGAGCACCCCGAGTACTGAGCACCCAGCACCCTGAGCACTGAGCACCCAGCACCCTGAGTACTGAGCACCGAGAACCCTGGGTACTGAGCACCCAGCACCCTGAGCACTGAGCACCCTGAGGACTGAGCACCGATCACCCTGAGCACTGAGCACCCAGCACCCTCAGTACTGAGCACCCAGCACCCTGAGTACTGAGCACCGAGCACCCCGAGTACTGAGCACCCAGCACCCTGAGCACCGAGCACCTAGCAACCCGAGCACTGAGCACGCAGCACCCTGAGTACTGAGCACCCAGCACCCCGAGCCCTGAGCACACAGCACCCTGAGTACTGAGCACCCTGAGTACTGAGCACCTAGCACCCCGAGCACTGAGCACCCAGCACCCTGAGCACTGAGCACCCTGCACCCTGAGTACTGAGCATCAAGCACCCTGAGCACTGAGCACCCAGCACCCTGAGCACTGAGCACCCAGGACCCTGAGCACTGAGCACCCAGCACCCTGAGTACTGAGCACCCAACCTACTGAGCATCGAGCACCCCGAGCACTGAGCACCCTGAGTACTGAGCACCCAGCACCCCGATCACAGAGCACACAGCACCCTCAGCACTGAGCACGCAGCACCCCGAGCACTGAGCACCCAGCACCCTGAGTACTGAGCACACTGAGGACTGAGCACCGATCACCCTGAGCACTGAGCACCCAGCACCCTGAGTACTGAGCACCCAGCACCCTGAGTACTGAGCACCCAGCACCCTGAGCACTGAGCACGCAGCACCCTGAGTACTGAGCACCCAGCACCCTGAGTACTGAGCACCCAGCACCCTGAGTACTGAGCACCCTGAGTACTGAGCACCGAGCTCCCCGAGCACTGAGCACCCTGAGTACTGAGCACCCAGCACCCCGATCACAGAGCACACAGCACCCTCAGCACTGAGCACCCAGCACCCCGAGCACTGAGCACCCAGCACCCTGAGTACTGAGCACACTGAGGACTGAGCACCGATCACCCTGAGCACTGAGCACCCAGCACCCTGAGTACTGAGCACCCAGCACCCTGAGTACTGAGCACCCAGCACCCTGAGCACTGAGCACGCAGCACCCTGAGTACTGAGCACCCAGCACCCTGAGTACTGAGCACCCAGCACCCTGAGTACTGAGCACCCAGCACCCTGAGTACTGAGCACCCAGCAGCCAACATACTGAGCATCGAGCACCCCGAGCACTGAGCCCCCAGCACCCTGAGTACTGAGCACCGAGCACCCCGAGTACTGAGCACCCAGCACCCTGAGCACTGAGCACCCAGCACCCTGAGTACTGAGCACCCAGAACCCTGCGTACTGAGCACCCAGCACCCCGAGCACTGAGCACCCTGAGTACTGAGCACTAAGCACCCTGAGTGCTGAGCACCCAGCACCCCAAGCACGGAGCACCCAGGACCCCGAGCACTGAGTACTGAGCACCCAGCACCCTGAGTACTGAGCACCGACCTCCCCGAGCACTGAGCACCCTGAGTACTGAGCACCCAGCACCGCGATCACAGAGCACACAGCATCCTCAGCACTGAGCACCCAGCACCCCGAGCACTGAGCACCCAGCACCCTGAGTACTGAGCACACTGAGGACTGAGCACCGATCACCCTGAGCACTGAGCACCCAGCACCCTGAGTACTGAGCACCCAGCACCCTGAGTACTGAGCACCCAGCACCCTGAGCACTGAGCACGCAGCACCCTGAGTACTGAGCACCCAGCACCCTGAGTACTGAGCACCCAGCACCCTGAGTACTGAGCACCCAGCACCCCGAGCACTGAGCACCCAGCACCCTGAGTACTGAGCACCGAGCACCAAGAGTACTGAGCACCGAGCATCCTGAGCACTGAGCACCGAGCACCCCGAGCACTGAGCACCTAGCACCCTGAGTACTGAGCACCCAGAACCAAGAGTACTGAGCACCGAGCACCCCGAGCACTGAGCACCCAGCACCCTGAGTAATGACCACCCAGCACCCCGAGTACTGAGCACCGAGCACCGTGAGTACTGAACACCCAGCACCCTGAGTACTGAGCACCCAGCACCCTGAGCACTGAGCACAAAGCACGCTGAGTACTGAGCACTGAGCACCCTGAGTACTGAGCACCAAGGACCCTGAGCACTGAGCACCCAGCACGCTGAGTACTGAGCGCTGAGCACCCTGAGTACTGAGCACCGAGCACCCTGAGTACTGAGCACCCAGCACCCTGAGCACTGAGCAGCCAGCACCCTGAGCACTGAGCACCCAGCTCCCCGGGCACTGAGCACCCAGCACCCTGAGCACTGAGCACCAAGCACCCCGAGTACTGAGCACCCAGCACCCTGAGTACTGAGCACCGAGCACCCCGAGCACTGAGCACCCAGCACCCCGAGCACTGAGAACCCAGCACCCCGAGAATTAGCACCCAGCACCCTGAGAACTGAGAACCGAGTACCCTCAGTACTGAGCACCCAGCATGCTGAGCACTGAGCACCCAGCACCCCGAGTACTGAGCAAACAGCACACCGAGCACTGAGCACCCAGCACCCCGAGAATGAGCACCCAACACCCTGAGTACTGAGCACCCAGCACCCTGAGTACTGAGCACCATGAGGACTGAGCACCGATCACCCTGAGCACTGAGCACCCAGCACCCTGAGTACTGAGCACCCAGCACCCTGAGTACTGAGCACCGAGCACCCCGAGTACTGAGCACCCAGCACCCTGAGCACTGAGCACCTAGCAACCCGAGCACTGAGCACGCAGCACCCTGAGTACTGAGCACCCAGCACTCCGAGCCCTGAGCACACAGCACCCTGAGTACTGAGCACCCTGAGTACTGAGCACCTAGCACCCCGAGCACTGAGCACCCAGCACCCTGAGCACTGAGCACCCAGCACCCTGAGCACTGAGCACCCAGGACCCTGAGCACTGAGCACCCAGCACCCTGAGTACTGAGCACCCAACCTACTGAGCATCGAGCACCCCGAGCACTGAGCACCCAGCATTCTGAGTACTGAGCACCGAGCACCCCGAGTACTGAGCACCCAGCACCCTGAGCACTGAGCACCCAGCACCCTGAGTACTGAGCACCGAGAACCCTGAGTACTGAGCACCCAGCACCCCGCGCACTGAGCACCCTGAGTACTGAGCACTAAGCACCCTGAGCGCTGATCACCCAGCACCCCAAGCACGGAGCACCCAGGACACCCAGCACTTAGTACTGAGCACCCAGCACCCTGAGTACTGAGCACCGAGCTCCCCGAGCACTGAGCACCCTGAGTACTGAGCACCCAGCACCCCGATCACAGAGCACACAGCACCCTCAGCACTGAGCACCTAGCACCCCGAGCACTGAGCACCCAGCACCCTGAGTACTGAGCACACTGAGGACTGAGCACCGATCACCCTGAGCACTGAGCACTCAGCACCCTGAGTACTGAGCACCCAGCACCCTGAGTACTGAGCACCCAGCACCCTGAGCACTGAGCACGCAGCACCCTGAGTACTGAGCACCCAGCACCCTGAGTACTGAGCACCCAGCACCCTGAGTACTGAGAACCCAGCACCCTGAGTACTGAGCACCCAGCACCCTGAGTACTGAGCACTGAGCACCCCGAGTACTGAGCACCCAGCACCCCGAGCACTAAGCACCCAGCACCCTGAACACTGAGCACCCAGCACCCCAAGCACTGAGCACCCAGCAACCTGAGTACTGAGCACCCAGCACCCTGAGTACTGAGCACCCAGCACCCTGAGTACTGAGCACCCAGCACCCCGAGCACTGAGCACCCAGCACCCTGAGTACTGAGCACCGAGCACCAAGAGTACTGAGCACCGAGCATCCTGAGCACTGAGCACCGAGCACCCCGAGCACTGAGCACCTAGCACCCTGAGTACTGAGCACCCAGAACCAAGAGTACTGAGCACCGAGCACCCCGAGCACTGAGCACCCAGCACCCTGAGTAATGAGCACACAGCACCCCGAGTACTGAGCACCGAGCACCGTGAGTACTGAGCACCCAGCACCCTGAGTACTGAGCACCCAGCACCCTGAGCACTGAGCACAAAGCACGCTGAGTACTGAGCACTGAGCACCCTGAGTACTGAGCACCAAGGACCCTGAGCACTGAGCACCCAGCACGCTGAGTACTGAGCGCTGAGCACCCTGAGTACTGAGCACCGAGCACCCTGAGTACTGAGCACCCAGCACCCTGAGCACTGAGCAGCCAGCACCCTGAGCACTGAGCACCCAGCTCCCCGAGCACTGAGCACCCAGCACCCTGAGCACTGAGCACCCAGCACCCCGAGTACTGAGCACCCAGCACCCTGATTACTGAGCACCGAGCACCCCGAGCACTGAGCACCCAGCACCCCGAGCACTGAGAACCCAGCACCCCGAGAATTAGCACCCAGCACCCTGAGTACTGAGAACCGAGTACCCTCAGTACTGAGCACCCAGCACGCTGAGCACTGAGCACCCAGCACCCCGAGTACTGAGCAAACAGCACACCGAGCACTGAGCACCCAGCACCCCGAGAATGAGCACCCAGCACCCTGAGTACTGAGCACCCAGCACCCTGAGTACTGAGCACCGAGCACCCCGAGTACTGAGCACCCAGCACCCTGAGCACTGAGCACCCAGCACCCTGAGTACTGAGCACCGAGAACCCTGGGTACTGAGCACCCAGCACCCTGAGCACTGAGCACCCTGAGGACTGAGCAACGATCACCCTGAGCACTGAGCACCCAGCACCCTCAGTACTGAGCACCCAGCACCCTGAGTACTGAGCACCGAGCACCCCGAGTACTGAGCACCCAGCACCCTGAGCACTGAGCACCTAGCAACCCGAGCACTGAGCACGCAGCACCCTGAGTACTGAGCACCCAGCACCCCGAGCCCTGAGCACACAGCACCCTGAGTACTGAGCACCCTGAGTACTGAGCACCTAGCACCCCGAGCACTGAGCACCCAGCACCCTGAGCACTGAGCACCCTGCACCCTGAGTACTGAGCATCAAGCACCCTGAGCACTGAGCACCCAGCACCCTGAGCACTGAGCACCCAGGACCCTGAGCACTGAGCACCCAGCACCCTGAGTACTGAGCACCCAACCTACTGAGCATTGAGCACCCCGAGCACTGAGCACCCAGCATCCTGAGTACTGAGCACCGAGCACCCCGAGTACTGAGCACCCAGCACCCTGAGCACTGAGCACCCAGCACCCTGAGTACTGAGCACCGAGAACCCTGGGTACTGAGCACCCAGCACCCTGAGCACTGAGCACCCTGAGTACTGAGCACTAAGCACCCTGAGCGCTGATCACCCAGCACCCCAAGCACGGAGCACCCAGGACACCAAGCACTGAGTACTGAGCACCCAGCACCCTGAGTACTGAGCACCGAGCTCCCCGAGCACTGAGCACCCTGAGTACTGAGCACCCAGCACCCCGATCACAGAGCACACAGCACCCTCAGCACTGAGCACCCAGCACCCCGAGCACTGAGCACCCAGCACCCTGAGTACTGAGCACACTG